>NC_091569.1:34952435-34954935 GCF_042767895.1 Penaeus vannamei | reverse complement strand
ACACACACACACACACACACACACACACACACACACACACACACATACACTAATATATGTCGCTGTCAAGACTTATCTCTCCTCTTTATAGCTTTTCCTTCATATTTCAGCCACAATCAAGATGAACATTTCAGCTGAAGCAAATTCGAGGCTGAAATTAACTTGTTCCTCCATCAACCAACGTGATCAACTGTATCTGATATTTTGGGTTGCGTGGGGATGCGACGAAGCGGGGGGGAGGGGGGGGCTGGTGTGCGTGTAAAGGGGGGGGAGGGAGGGAGAAGGCTAAAGATTAGTTCTTTGTTTGTTTGTTTTTGTTTATCGTGTCTGATGTATGTGTGTGTGTGTGTATCTCCGTCTACCTGCGTTTGTCCGAGAACTCCCGCCATGTCCCTGAGCGTTCTTTGTATATCCCAAGCAATACGTACGTACGTGTGCTCCATGCGTCCGTGTGCGTATGAGTACCCGCACAGTGATCACGGACTGCGCATCTGCATCGCATTCCACCCACTCGACGAACCTCAACACCAACACTCTCTACCTAACAAGCCGATCACTGAAGCATCTATCTTATACAAACTGTGCCGGATCCAACGCAGCCTGTCCGACACTGGTTCACATACGCTGGGGGAGCAAGTGCGTTCGATCAAGTACCTCTTTGTTGACTGAAGTTCGGCCGGTAGCTTAGACAAGAGGGATCTATTGAGCGCAAGAGGGTGGAAACGACTATTAGAATAAGAGAGGAGATGGAGGAAGAAGGAGGAGGAGAAGAAAAGGAAGAGTGAAGAAAAGTCATTCAGATATTTTATAAGTTCGTGTTTTTTTTTTCTTATTAGAATTTCGTTTGGAATGTATGCAGATAAACACATTATGAATGCATGTGTTCCACAAATTGACAATGTATTTAAGAATAACAATAGGTAGTAAATAAGAAGAAAAAACAGGGGAAGAGGGAAGTAAAAGGAAGAAGCGGAGAAAAAGAATAATAATAAGAAAAAATAGAAGGAAAGAGTGAAGTTGAGAATCTCTCTATATCTATAACATCAATCCATCCATCCATCTCTCTACCTATCTGTCTATCTATTTAGCTATCTATCTATCTATTTAAGAGACCTACCCATCTCTCCATCTATCTCTCGCTATCTCTCCTTCTCTCCCTCCATCTCTCGCTGTCTCTCCCTCTCTCCCTCCATCTCTCGCTGTCTCTCCCTCCATCTCTCACTGTCTCTCCCTCTCTCCCTCCATCTCTCGCTGTCTCTCCCACTCTCCATCTATCTCTCGCTATCTCTCCCTCTCTCCCTCCATCTCTCGCTGTCTCTCCCTCTCTCCCTCCATCTCTCGCTGTCTCTCCCTCCATCTCTCGCTGTCTCTCCCTCTCTCCCTCCATCTCTCGCTGTCTCTCCCACTCTCCCTCCATCTCTCGCTGTCTCTCCCTCTCTCCCTCCATCTCTCGCTGTCTCTCCCTCTCTCCCTCCATCTCTCGCTGTCTCTCCCTCCATCTCTCGCTGTCTCTCCCCCCTCCATCTCTCGCTGTCTCTCCCACTCTCCCTCCATCTCTCGCTGTCTCTCCCTCTCTCCCTCCATCTCTCGCTGTCTCTCCCTCTCTCCCTCCATCTCTCGCTGTCTCTCCCTCTCTCCCTCCATCTCTCGCTGTCTCTCCCTCTCTCCCTCCATCTCTCGCTGTCTCTTCCTCTCTCCCTCCATCTCTCGCTGTCTCTCCCTCTCTCGCTGTCTCTCCCTCTCTCCCTCCATCTCTCGCTGTCTCTCCCTCTCTCCCTCCATCTCTCGCTGTCTCTCCCTCTCTCCCTCCATCTCTCGCTGTCTCTCCTTCCATCTCTCGCTGTCTCTCCCTCTCTCCCTCCATCTATCGCTGTCTCTCCCTCTCTCCCTCCATCTCTCGCTGTTTCTCCCTCTCTCCCTCCATCTCTCGCTGTCTCTCCCTCTCTCCCTCCATCTCTCGCTGTCTCTCCCTCTCTCCCTCCATCTCTCGCTGTCTCTCCCTCTCTCCCTCCTTCTTCCCCCTCCGTCTCGCTGTCTCCTTGGCCCCGGATTAGTCACCGCAAACCTGTATCAACATCTGCATGTGATTCACCCTCTGCCTAATCCCTACGTCTTCTGTACAGGTGTCTATTACTCTCCTTCTCTTTTCTTTCTACGGGGGGACTTCGGGAAACTAGAAATAGAGAGATAAATAGGCGAAGGAGAGGAATGAGGTGATAAGAGACGGTAAGATTCACCTGTTGGGTTCTTCGAGGAGTTGAGAATGGAAGCCAAGACGAGTTGTAAGACTTTTCACGTGAGCGGTATACCCTTCGAGGTGTCGTTTGCCTTGATGCCCAGGGACAAGGAGGCGCTCTCTCTCTCTCTCTCTCTCTCTCTCTCTCTCTCTCTCTCTCTCTCTCTCTCTCTCTCTCTCTCTCTCTCTCATTCTCTGTCTCTCTCTCTCTGTTTGACGGTCTGTCTGTCTCTCACTCTCTCTCTCTCTCTCTCTCTCTCTCTC
>NC_091569.1:34904935-34912435 GCF_042767895.1 Penaeus vannamei | reverse complement strand
TGTCTGGCTGGCTGTTTGGGTCTCCTGTCTGTCTGTCTGGCTGTTTGGGTCTCCTGTTTGTCTATCTGGTTGTCTGTCTGTCTGGGTGGTTAGCTGGATGGATAGATGGGTAGATTGTTTGACTAGCTGGATGTTTTTTTTTTCTTTTCTTTTCTTTTTTTTTAGTCTGGTCGAAGTCGAATGTCTATTTCATATATTTCGTCTTCAACTTCTTCTTGCTCCCTCCTTCCTCTCTCCCTCACATCCTACTTCCTTCCTTCCTCTCGCTTTTCTCCTTCCTCTCCCTCTTCCTTTCTCGTCTTCCTTCCTTCTCTCCCTCCTCCCTTTCGCTCATCCATTTTCTTTCCTTCTCTCTCTCTTGCTCCTCCTTCTCGCCCACTTCTCGCCCACTTCTCCCTTCCTTCCATTACGCTCTCCTCCCATTTATCCCTCCTCTTCCTTCTCTCTTTTCTGTCCCTCTCTCTTTTCTCTCGCTCCCACTGACCTCCTCTCTCTTCTCTCCTCTCTCTTCTTTCTTCTCTGCCTCCCTTTTCTCTCCCATGATGGAACACCCCCCTCCCCCCCGTCCACCCCGCCCCCTAAGTGACACTAATTAATTTCATTGAGGCCTCACGTTCCGCGGCGGGTCAGTTATATCGCTTGTGGATTTTTATAACTCGCGGACTCCAGAACTTTCACTCGGCAGAGAGCATTGTTATTGTATTTTGGCATCGTTGTTGTTGTTGTTGTTTTTTTTCTCTCTTTCTGTCAGCTTATATCTCTCCATCTCATACGCTCTCTCTCCCTCTCTTCGTCCACATTCTCTCTGCCCACGCCTCTCCCCTCGCCCCCTCTCTCTCGCCTCCCCCTCCCCTCCCCCTCCCCCCGCTATTGTGTCGGCTGCTGTTGCGTCGCGGCGGCGGGTTCGGCGGCGCTGGGAGAGGGCCGTTCGGCGGGCCTGGCGCGGCCGGTGGCGGTGTCAGAGCACAGGCTCGGCCCAGTATCAGCTGACGACCCGTGCAACCTGTAGGGCGTCGCTCTCACCTCCGCCGCCTCCTTCCAGCGCCGCCCTCGCTCCCTCGCTCATTTGCCGACCGCTGTCTCCGCGACGCAGGCTCTCCCTCGCTTGCTCCTGTGTCCTGCCGGCTGTCCTGCTCGTCCGAGGCTGGGCTGTGGCAGGGCGCTCGACGTGTCCTTCCTCGGCTGCAGACGCCTCCCCTCCTGCGCATCCGCTGCGGGTGCCCCCGCCCGCCACAGCACCGCCCGCGACCGCCCACAGCGTCGGTGAACTTTAATATTTACGCAGAAAACTGGGCGGACCCCACGGCGCCCCGGGGAGGAGCGCGAGACCCGCTCGCCCTCCGACGACGCCTGGCACTTTCACTGGGCGCTCCCGCAGGGGCCGCAGCGACGCCGGCAGAGCGCGAGAAGGCCCCGGCGTTCGCTCAGCAACCAGGAAGACGCAGTGAGTGAGCGCCCTTCTTCCTTGACGCCCTGCCCGCCCGCCCGCCCGCCCGCCCCCTACCTCGACCCTCCCCCGCCCACCGGCCCATCTCCCTGGCCCTGCTACTGCGCCCTAAAAGGTGTGTGTCGCGAGGAACCCGTCCTGGCCGCGGCGCCCTCCTCGCGCCGCCGAGACGACCTCAGACAGCGCATCGCAAGGGCTGGACGCCGCGCCGCTGCCTGGCCGTGCGTGCAACACCTAGCAGAGGAGCGGACGGAGCTTGCAACAGAAGGTGCTTTGTGGCTCGTGTGTCTGTCTGTGTGAGTGCGCGGTAGTGACGAGGACCGAACCAGGAACCTCCGAAGTGAACCTCCAAACCCTACGAAAAAAAAATAATCAAGAGAGTGGAACAAATAGAAAACAAAAAGAACCAAGCAGAAAAATCGACAGGTTAGCGGGATCTGAGAACCTTGTGATTGGTTGAGAGAAAAAAAAAAGAAAAAGAAGGAGTAGGAACGAGAAAAACTACACGACTGGATGTAGGAGGTTTCTGCTCGTAAAAGGCCATTTCGAAGTGTCCGAGAAAAAGAGGGGATTTTAAGGCTTCAAAAAAGAGAGGAGAAGGGGACATAAAAAATAATAATAAAAAAAAACGGGGAATACCTTTATATACAGAGAGAGAGAAGGGGACTTTTTTGGTCTCTCTTTCTTTCTCTCTCTCCCTTCCCCACCCCCCCTCCCCCTTTCCTTTCCTGTCGGACCGGGTAGTGTAAATCTTTAAAAGGAAAGAAAGAAAGGAAGAAAGAGAGTCGGGACTAAAAAAGGACACTGAAAAACAGCGAAGGAGAAGGGTGAAGAATACATATACACACACTTCTCACCCTTCTACAGCCGTCTCCAATCCTTCCACCGCCCTCGTCGCCCCGTCTGTGTCTTTGCCCTCTTCAAAAGACCCAGATCGAGGTCTTGGAAGAGTGTTTTTAACTCGGACGAAAAGACCCTTGTCGGCGGCACCCTATCCACCCCTCCCCCCCAGCCAACCCCCCCTGCAACCCCCCCCCTTATCCCCGTTCTCTTCCTGTCCCCCAGTCCCTCCGCTGTACCCCTTCCCCTCACTCTCTCCCTCTCGCCCTATCCCTACCCATCACCCCCTCCCCTCAATCTCTCCCTCTCTCCCTATCCCTACCCATCGCCCCCTCCCCTCACTCTCTCCCTCTCTCCCTATCCCTACCCATCACCACCCCACCCCATCCCACCAAACCCTGCCTTCTCCCTCTCCCCTCCCTCCACCCTCTCCCCTCTCCCACCTCTACCCATATCCTACCATCACCCCTGTCTCTTTGCCTGTCAGTTATCCGCCATTTGCTATTCATATTTACTTGTGTGTGATCACATAACTGAAGGGGTTTCTTGCCTCCCCCTCTTCCTCCTCCTCCTCTTCCTTCTCCTCCTTCTCCTCGCCCCTCCCCTCCCCCCACCCGCGTTAAACCTCCTGACCTTGTGGGCAGACGTTCCTATTTCGTTCGATTCTCCGTCTTTCTCTACCTCTTTTTATCCCTTCTCTCTCTCTCCTTTCCCGTTTGTGTCTCATCTCCCTCTCTCCGTCTTCCCCCCATCCTTCCCTTCGTCTCTGAAACCTCGTAGCGGTCTTCTCTCCCCTTCTCTCCTCTTCTTCTACCTTCCTCTCTCTCCTCTCTCGGCCTCCTCGTTTCTCCGTATTTCGCGAATTCCATTGAATTTCGCTCGACACGATCCTTCAGTTGCGTGCGATCCGCCACCTCTGACTCATCGGCCCTATTTCCTATCCCTTCTTTTGTCCCTTCTTTTATTCGGTCTTCTTAGAATTTCTCTTTCATTCGGTTGATATTTGTATCGTCTGTTTTTTTTTTTTTTTTCCTGCTCTTCGTTTGTTTTTTTGTTTGTTTCTTCATCTGTTTTAGACTTTTCCTTTGCCTCCATCTCTTATCTTTATCACTCTATTTACCTATCAATCCATCCTTATTTACATACCCGTTTCTTAAACGAATCTCTCTCTCTCTCTCTCTCTCTCTCTCTCTCTCTCTCTCTCTCTCTCTCTCTCTCTCTCTCTCTCTCTCTCTCTCTCTCTCTCTCTCTCTCTCTCCCTCTCTCTCTCTCTCTCTCCTCTTCGCAAGGGATCGAATCGTGTGTCACAAATTACGAAAGGGAATCCATTTCACACATGGACCTCGGTTTATAAGCACGTGACCAAGGCGGGCTACTTTGGTTCCTTGGGTTTAAACGGCGTGTGTTTCTGCTAGTCTCATCATCTTTCTCTCTCTCTCTCTCTTTCTTTCTGTCTCTGTTTCTCTTTCTCTCTGTCTGTCTGTCTCTTGTTTCTCTTTCTCTCGGTCTCTCCCTCTCTCTCTCTCTCTCTCTCTCTCTCTCTCTCTCTCTCTCTCTCTCTCTCTCTCTCTCTCTCTCTCTCTCTCTCTCTCTCTCTCTCTCTCTCTCTCTCTCTTTCAAATTGCTTTGTTGTTCATTTGTATTCTTTCTCCTTTTTTGCGAAAGGGATCTGCGTATTTTTATTTATTTGTTTATTTATTTTGATTCTCTCTCGCCCTGTTATTATCATCCTTGCGAGTTCTACCTTTACGTTATCGGTTTTATGCATCAAGCTTATCATCGTTGCTTGTAATTCTATCTCTTCTCCCCCATCCTCCTCCTACCCCTCTCTCCTCCTCCTCCTCCCCCATCCCCCCCCACCTCGTATCCTGTGTTTCTTTCTTAGTAAATATTTTTTTCCGCTTCCAGTCACAGCTTCAGTATCTTTTCCACGACCACTCGATCTTCTGTCTCTTTCTCTTTCTTCCCTTTCTTACGTTCATCTTCCTACTCCTTTTTTCCTACTCCTATTCCGACTATTTCTCCTCCTCCTCCTCCTCTTCCCCTCCCCCCTCCATCCTGGCAACAACCCCGCCCCCTACCCTCTCCCCTCTCCCCTCCATCGTCCTCCTCGCGCCCCCTCCCTCCCTCCTAGCCTCCCCCGGCCCTCGCCCTCCTCCCCCCCTCCGCCCCTACCTCGTCTGCCTGCCGTGGCCCCTTGCGTGAGTCCTCGCTGGCATCACTTGGCCTCTGCCCCTCGGAGCAAGACCACCTCTCGCCGTTCCCTCCCGCCCGCCCGCGCGCCCGCCCGCCCGCACGACGACCCGCTGCCGATCGGACCCTTCGTCGCCGCCTCCGCCAAGGACCCTTCGGACGCCCTCGTCACCTCTCCCCGGAAACGACTTCTGGAACGACATCCTTTCCCCTCGAGGACTTTCGCAGCCTTTTTCCCTTCCCCTCCCCTCCCCTCCTCCCCCCCCTTTATTCCATCCCTCCGTCCCTCCCTCTTTCGACGAAGAGGGGGAAAAAATAGAAAAGAAAAGCGTATGATCTGCGTTCGGCGTGTCCCTTCCAGGCGTCGAGAGGGGCCTTCTGTGTCCCCTCCCGAGGCGGTTTAGGTTCCTCCCTTCGCCGCCGTCTGCTTCCCCTCTTCGGCAGCGCTAACGACGTCTCCTGGGACGGTCGCCTGGCGGAGCTACTGAAGGGAACTCCTGTTTTGTCCTCTCTTCCTCTCTCTTTCTCTCTCTCTCTCTTTCTCCTTTCATCTTCTCGCTTTGTTCTGTTTGTTTTCTTTTCCGTCCGTCTCTGATCTCTCTTTCTCTCTCTCTCTCTCTTTCGCTTCCCATCCTACCCTACCACCTTATCCCTCACCCCTCAAAACCCTTTCCCCCCTTCCCCCTCCCCCCATCCTTCCCTCACCCTCCCATCCCTCTCCCTCCCTCCCCAAACCCTCCCATCCCCTCTCCTTCCCTCCCTCCCTCCTTCTAACCCCCTTCCCCTTTCCCCCACCCCACCCCACCCCCTTCCCCCCACTCCCAAACCCCTTCCCCCCCACTCCCCATCTCCCCACCACCCCCTTCCCCTTCCCTCCTGCTTAATCCCCCGCGTCGAAGTCTCACATGTAGAGGCCCAGCAGGTCCCCAGAACTCGGGGTGCTTCTCTCGCCGCTTCAGCCCATCATGTTCCGCAGTTCAGGTGAGCGACAAGCCTTCCTTTCAGCGATCGACCAAGGTGTTGTTGTTTATTATTTTCTCTGTGTGTTTGGGGTTTGTTATTATTTTCTTTGTGTGTTTGGGTTTTGTTATTATTTTCTTTGAGTGTTTGGGTTTTGTTATTAGTATTTTCTTTGTGTGTTTAGGTTTCGTTATTAGTATTTTATTGATGTGTTTGGGTTTTGTTATTAGTATTTTCTTTGTGTGTTTGGGTTTTGTTATTAGTATTTTCTTGATGTGTTTGCGTTTTGTTGTTGTTGTTGTTTCCTGGTTGTGTAAAGTGAGTAAAGTGTATTGGGTATGTAAAACAATGTCGTGAGTTATTTATCATTATTATTATTAATACTATTACTATTGTCATTTTTATCATTATCATTATTATTATTATCAATGTTATTATTATTGTTATTATTATTATTATTATCATTATTATTATTATTATCATTATTACTATTACCATTATTATTATCATTATAATTGTTGTTATTATTATTATTATTATTATTATTATTATTATTATAATGCACACACATACTGACACATACTGTGTATATATATATATATATATATATATATATATATATATATATATATATATATATATATATATATATATATATATATATATATTTACTCATACACACACACACACATATACATATATATATATATATATATATATATATATGTATATATATATATATGTATATATGTATATATTTATATATATTTATAGAGATATATATACATATATACATATATATGTGTATATATTTATGTGTGCATATATATTTTCATATATGTATATATATATATATATATATATATATATATATATATATATATATATGTGTATATATATATATATATATATATATATATATATATATATATATATATATACTACCACTGCTACAACTATTTTTTCGTAAAGGAGATACATATGGGTTGTGTGTGGTTTTTCATAAGTTTGTGTATAAGAGGACTGTCTGTATGTGATGTATGTTGCATAGACTATAATGTTTGTTGTTGTTGTTGTTGTTGACTGCATTGTTGCGAAGGGGTGGAGTGAGTATTTTTTCATTATTGTCATTAATTGTCCTTTGAGGCGGGGGTCGAGGAAGAAATTGTGTGAATGTAATACGATAAGGAGGAAATATTTGTTTTCCTAAAGTCTGCATGTTTAATTTGTCTTTCTGTGGGCGGGAGGGGGGGGGAGGTAGGAGGAGGGAGGAGGGAGGGGAGAAGTTTTACTCCCGGAATGAAGTCCTGAAGTGTTTGTTTGTTTGTTTATTTCTTGAGGGTATGAAAAAACAACAACAAAGATAAAATGAAAGTGAATTTTTATGCGTAATCGTGTGAAAGTTTTTTTTTTTTTTTTTTTTTTTTTTTTTGAAAAGGAGAAAGATCGACCATATGTTCTACAAATGGCCGTGTAACCTAAAAAAAATAATAATAATAAAAAAATGAAAAAAAGGAGAGGGTAGAGGCACTTTCTCTGGCAGTGTGGGCGTGTCTCTTTTAACAAGTGGGCGTCTTTACCATTGATAGTGGTGAAAGCAGAAATGTGAAATATGATCTGTTTTGTTTACTCGTTATTGTCATCATCATTATCGGTGTTGGTGTTGCATTTAGTCGTTATCATCATTTTTACTTCTATCACAACCACACAACAAATACGACTGCTGCTGCTGCTTCTCCTACTACTACTACCACAACTACAACTATTACTACAACTGCTACTATTACTACAACTACAACTACTACCACTACTACAGCAACTATTACTACTACTACTACTACTATTACTACTACTACAACTACTATAACTAACTACTACAACTACAACTACTACTACTGCAACAACTACTATTACTACAACTACAACCAATACTGTTACTACTATAGCTACCATTACTACTACTATTACTACAACTTATACTGTTACTACTATAACTACCATTACTACTACTATTACCAAAACTGTCATTGCTATTACTACTATCATTATCATCATGATAT
>NC_091569.1:34879935-34892435 GCF_042767895.1 Penaeus vannamei | reverse complement strand
GGAGGAAGGAGGAGGGACAGGGGGGAAGGGGATATAGGAAGGATGGGGGGAAGCAGGGGATAAAGGAACATACAGGAGAGAAGGAGGAGGGAGAGGGGGGATGGAGGAGGGACAGGGGGGTGGAGGAGGAGGGACAGGAGGAAGGAGGAGGGACAGGGGGGAAGGGGATATAGGAAGGATGGGGGGAAGCAGGGGATAAAGGAACATACAGGAGAGAAGGAGGAGGGAGAGGGGGGATGGAGGAGGGACAGGGGGGTGGAGGAGGAGGGACAGGAGGAAGGAGGAGGGACAGGGGGGAAGGGGATATAGGAAGGATGGGGGGAAGCAGGGGATAAAGGAACATACAGGAGAGAAGGAGGAGGGAGAGGGGGAAAGGGGATATAGGAGGGAAGGGGGGGAGAGGAGAAGGAAGAGCATACGGGAGAGAAGTAGGAGGGACAGGGGGTTAGGAGGAGGGACAGGAGGAAGGAGGAGGGAGAGGGGGGATGGAGAAGGGACAGGAGGAAGGAGGAGGGACAGGAGGGGATAGACGAGGGACAGGGGGAAGGAGAGAGGAGAGGAGGGGGGGAGAGGAGAGGAGGGGGGGGAGAGGAGAAGGAAGAGAAGTAGGAGGGACAGGAGGAAGGAGGAGAGACAGGGGGGGATAGCCGAGAGACAGGGGAGGGATAGAGGAGAGGATACACGGGGGGAGAAGGAAGAGGGACAAGGGTGGGGGAAGGGAATACAGGAGGAGGGGTAAGGAGGAAGGACACGGGTAGGGGAAGGGGATGTAGGGGAGACCTGGATGGTTCAGGGAGGGTTGGGGAAGGGTTGAAGAGCAAGGGATAGGGGGGATAGGGGGGGGGAGAACGGGATTTGGGGGAAGGGGGGAGGTAGAGGAGAGTTTGAAAGGGTTGGAGAAGATGGAAGTGGGGGGGGGAGGCAGGGAACAGGGAGAGGGGGAATAATAAGTTGCAGGGGATTAGGCTAAGGAAGAAAAAGTAGGAGATTAGGGGGAGGGGAGGGTGGAGAAGAGAGGGAGGGTGGAGAAAAGGTAGAAGGGGAGGGGAGATGTAGAGAGAGGATAGAGGGAGGAAGAATAAAAGAGAATAGAGAGAGGGGAGAAGGTGGAAGGTAGGGGAAGGGAATTTTAAAAAATCAATAAAATAAAATAAATAAAAGAGAGAGAGAGAGAGAGAGAGAAAGAGAGAGAGAGAAAGGGAGAGAGAGAGAGAAGGAGGAAAGTGGAAAAAAGCATGGAGAGGGGGAAGAGGGGGAGGGGGGGGCGAAGGAGGAGGAAGATTGGACTATGGGGGGAGGGAGGGGGGGGGGGGAAGCGGCCCACACCTCCATTCCTTGCATATTTTCAATTCCCTTTTGTGTCTCTTTAAGAACGATTTTGCACTTAGGGAGGAAGCGAGAGAGGAGGAGGAGAGGGAACGAAGAAGAGAAAGAAAGAACTAGTGGAGATAGGAGGAAAGAGAGAGAGAGGAGAGGAAGGGAGGGAGTGAGAGTGTAAGAGAGAGAGAGAGAGAGAGAGGGAGAGAAAGAGAGAGAGAAAGTAAATAAGTAAAAACACGAAAAAAAGAAAGAAAGAGAAAAGGAAGAAGAAAATACAAACAAACAGCAAACATCCGCAAAGACAGACAAACAAACACACGTCCCTCGCCAATAACAGAGCGGGCATTGACGGAATCCGCCGCCATCTTGCAACACCCTCCCTTCCATTCCTCGACCGCCTGCGTTCGTGCATGCGTGTGAATCCGGACCATCCCCGTTTTCTTTTCGTGTTTTTCCGTGTCCCGCGTTTTTCTAACCCCGCGTTTTTTTTGGGTTTTTT
Organism: Penaeus vannamei; assembly: GCF_042767895.1. Classification (NCBI taxonomy): domain Eukaryota; kingdom Metazoa; phylum Arthropoda; class Malacostraca; order Decapoda; family Penaeidae; genus Penaeus; species Penaeus vannamei. Next base: position 34,890,616 of record NC_091569.1, on the reverse strand, counting down.
TTCTTAAGAGGGGCATGTCCGCGTGTGCAGGCGAATGTATCATGTCCATTTTCTTGTCTCCGGTAACCATGGCAACCGACCATCATGTCAGGATGTATAAAAGTCGCCGCCGAATGGAGGTCTTTCTCGCTCCGGCGCGGCTCTGGGCGGGGCGCTCTCGCCGTCGGTGCTCTGCGTTTATGTGCATGATATTTGTATGAATACACACACACACATACATATATATGTGTGTGTATGTATGTATGTATGTATAAATATTATATATATATATATATATATATATATATATATATATATGTGTGTGTGTGTGTGTGTGTGTGTGTGTGTGTGTGTGTGTGTGTGTGTGTGTGTGTGAGTGTGTGTGTGAGTGTGTGTGTGTGTGTGTGTGTGTGTGTGTGTGTGTGTGTGTGTGTGTGTGTGTGTGTGTGTGCTTGTATGTATGTAACTATTCATAATCATTTATACATATTCATATACATATATATGAGTGTGTGTGTTTGTTTGCATGTATGTGTGTATGATTTACATTCTTTCTCCTTCTCCTCGGCTCTCTCTCTCTCTCTCTCTCTCTCTCTCTCTCTCTCTCTCTCTCTCTCTCTCTCTCTCTCTCTCTCTCTCTCTCTCTCTCTCTCTCTCTCTCTCTCTCTCTCTCTCTTTCCATACCATAATCTCGCCAACTATTCAGAAAATCCTTCTCCCCTTCCCCTTCCCTCTCCCTCCCTCTCCCTCTTCCTCTCCCTCCCTCCCTCCCTACTCATTCTTTCTCCTTTCATCCTCGCCCTTTTTATCCACACACTTTCCGCTTCACCCTTATCCTCCTCTGCGGGTCTTGGTTGCCATGGTAACCGGTCTCCCGTTGCCATGACGACGCAATTGTGGTTTCGTCTTGATCTTCCGCTGTGACGAACGAGAGAGAGGGGGGGGGAGGGAGAGGGAGGGGAAGGGAGGGAGGGAGGGAGGGAGAGAGAAATTGAGGGAGAGGGGGGGAGGAAGGGAGGGAGGGAGGGAGGGAGAGAGAGTGGGGGGAAGAGAGAGGGGGTGGGAGGGAGGGAGAGAGAGAGGGGGGAGGGAAAGAAGGGGAGGGGGAGGGGGGGAGGGAGGGGAAAAGAGAGACAGACAGACAGACAGACAGACAGACAGACAGACAGACAAAGAGGGAGGGAGGGAGAGAGGGGGGAAGGAGGGAGAGAGAGAGAGAGAGAGAGAGAGAGAGAGAGAGAGAGAGACAGAGAGAGAGAGAGAGAGAGAGAGAGAGACAGAGAGACAGAGAAAGAGAGACAGAGAAAGCGAGGGAATGAGACAGACAGACAGACAAATCAAGTCAGGAGACAATCGCAATTTCTCCCCACCTGTATAAAGAATGCCTTGAGGGAGACAGCATACCTTCATTATTACTGGTGATAAAAATGATGATAACGAAGAGGATAATTATGAAATTGATGATAACAGTAATAGCAGTAATATCAATTAATTATAAGGAAATGATAATAATTATTAGGCAATAATAACAAAAATTATTAGATAATGATAACAATAATGACGACGATGATGATGATTATGATGATATTGATAATAATGATAATAATAGTTAGAGTATTAGAATTAATAATAATAATATTGATTACTATTATTACCATAAGAAAAATAATGATAATGATAAATGACTAGAAATATTGTAATAAAAGTACTAATAATAATGATGATAATAATTATGATAGTAATAATAATAATAATAATAATAATAATAATAATAATAATAATAATAATAATAGTAATAATAATAATAATAATAATAATGATAACAATAATAATATAATCATAAAAAATATAACAATAATAATATAATCATAAAAAATATAACAATAATAATAATAACAATGACAATAATAATGATAATAAACTCGCAACGATATCAGAGCGGCTACCCTAACACTCGCCGCATAGAAGCTGGTCCTTATATCCGAATTCCACGAAGCGAGCGCGGGGTTGATGCTGCCTCACCTGTCGGTCCGTTTAAGCGGATACGTAAACGCTACAACAAAGTAGACGAGTGACGTCACTGGGCAGAAGGGAGAGAGGGGGGTGGGAGTGGGGGGGGGGGTAGGGAGAGTGGGGGGGAGGGATACAAGGGGGGATTGGGAGGGAGGGTAGAGGAGAGGGTAGGGGGGTAGGGGAGAGAGAGAGGAGGGTGAGAGGGTAGGAGGGTAAAGGGGGGAGAGAGGAGAGAGGAGAGGGTAGGGGGGTAGGGGGAGAGAGAGAGGAGGGTGAGAGGGAAGGAGGGTAAGAGGGGGGAGGGAAGAGGAGGGTGATAGGGAGGAGCGTAGAGGGTAGGGGGGAGAGAGAAGAGGGAGGAGGGTAGGAGGGTAGGAGGGAGAGAGAGGAGGGTAGAGGATAGAGAGAAGAGGGTAGAGGGGAGAGGGTAAGGGGGGGTCACAGTGGCATCTGGAAGTATTGTGTCGTTGGCGTTCCTTTTAAGGGGTAGGGGAGGGGGTGGGGGACGTGGGGGGTGTTGAAGGGGGTTGCAGCATATGGAAGAGAGGGTAAGGAGTAACGGGGATAAAAGTGGTGGGAAGAGAGAGAGAGGGAAAGAAGACAGATGGGAGAGGGAGAGGGAGAGAGAGAGAGAGAGAGAGAGAGAGAGAGAGAGAGAGAGAGAAAGAGAGAGAGAAAGAGAGAGGGAGAGAGAGAGAGAGAGAGAATGATGAAGAAATTGAGATAATGTAAAAAAAATGAAAATAATACAAAGAAAAAAATATATATATTATAAAGAAAAAAATAATTAAAAAAAATCCAAATAAGACAAACCACGCAACGAAAGAAAGAAAAAAAATAAAGCCCCCCCCCCAAAAAAAAAAAAAATAAATAAAAAAATAAACGAAAGACCATAAACAAAATCCAGTGGCAAACTAAATTACAACAAATCAAAAGTAATCAGCGTTCAGTGTCATTTATATATCAATCCAGCTGCCTGTTTTCTTGCCCGGTCTAACAGCTGTTGTACCAGTTGTTGCGCGACGGGAGGTGGAGTAACCCGACCTGACACAGTTACTTAATTTATCACCCGTAAAAAAAAAGATGTTACGTTAATATCTCCTTCTGCAGGTCATCCTTTCTTTTCTCTAGACCATGAATCAGCTGTCAATCCCTTGGTAAAATTTATAAATTCGGTAAATAAGAGAGAGAGAGAGAGAGGGAAAAAATTAAAAAATGGCGCCTGGTTGACCTAAGTAAAGTTAATATCTCCGTCTGCAGGTCATCCTTTCTTTTCTCTAAACCTTAAATCCTCTAAATAAAATCCCAAAGCAATTATATAAATTTGCAAAAAAGAGAAGAAAAAAAACGAAACAGGAAAACAAAAGAGAGTCGCGATCCACACCAACAATGTCGCCTCGCTGCCCCCAAGTTACGTTAGTATCTCCTGCTTTCTTTTCTCTAAACCATAAATCCTCTATATCAATCCCCAATCAAAATGTATAAATTCGCAAAACAAGAAAAGAAAAACGAAACAGAAAAAAAACAAAAGACAGTCGCGACTCACACCAACAATGGCGCCTCGTTGACCCACGTTACGTCAAAATCTCCTCCTTTCTTTTCTCTAAACCATAAATCCTCTAAATCAATCCCCAACCCAAATATATAAATTCGCATCAAAAAATAAAAACGAAAAACGAAGCAGAAAAAAAGACAAAAGACAGTCGCGATCCACACCAACAATGGCGCCTCGTTGACCCACCTTACGTTAACATCTCTTTTCTTTTCTCTAAACCATAAATCCTCTAAACCAATCCCCAACCCAAACTATATAAATTCCCCCCCCCACCCCCCACCCCAAAAAAAAAAAGCGAAAAACGAAACAGAAAAAAAACAAAAGACAGTCGCGATTCACACCAACAATGGCGCCTCGTTGACCCACCTTACGTTAACATCTCTTTTCTTTTCTCTAAACCATAAATCCTCTAAACCAATCCCCAACCTAAACATATAAATCCCCCCCCCACCCCACCCCCCACCCAAAAAACAAAGAAAAGCGTAAAACGAAACAGGAAAAAAAACAAAAGACAGTCGCGATTCACACCAACAATGGCGCCTCGTTGACTTGGCGGGCTTGAGGTCCTGTAAACAGATGACTGGAGATAAGCGCAAGGGCGTCGTCCATTTTCGCTCTAAAGGGAGGCGTTTCTAGAACAGTCCAAGGGGGATTTATCTCCCTTGATATCTCTGCGTGATATTTATATTTTATGTATGCGCATAATGTATGAATAAAAAAGGATGAAAAAGATATATATAGATGCCATAAACAGCTGATGGAATATGGGACATGTTTGTTTTGTTTAACGAAGCCCTGTGATTTTTTTTTTTTTTTTAACGAATAGAAATCGATATAGATGTCTTTGTTTCACGTGTATACATACTTAAATAAAAAAGTAAAATAAAAGGTCATAAATTTATTAAGATACGGAGGGAAATTTGGGATAAATAGAGTTTTGTGATAATTATTGAGATGGCATAGAAATCCCCGCTTATATACAGACATATATATATAGGCCTATATATATAGACATACTTCTCTGAATTGGATATATAGAGAATGGGCAGAAAGGTGTATGGAGGAGAAGGGAGAGGAAAAAGAGAAAGGAAGAGAAGGGGGGAAAGAAAAAGTGAAAGGGAGAAAAAGCGAAAGTGGAAAAGGGAAACAGGGCAGGGAGAGGGAAATCTGAAACAGAGGGCGGAGAGAAAGGAGGAGAGAGAGAGAATTGAAAAGAGAGAAAGAAAGGAAACGGGAGAGAGAAAAAATGGATCAATAATAATTTGAATATTCATTTACATACAATAACGCTTCCAGGAGATCCTTATATCTCAGGCGTCGTACACACACACACACACACACACACACACACACACACACACACACACACACACACACACACACACACACACACACACACACACACACACACACACACACACAAATATGCATGTAACACACATAAGCACGCACGCACACACACACACACACACACACACACACACACACACACACACACACACACACACACACACACACACACACACACACACACACACACACACACACATACACACACACACACAAGTATGCACGTAACACACACACACACACAAACACACATAAGCACACACACACACACACACACACATAAAAAAACAAATAAACACAAGCACACTCGCACACAAATATACACGTAACACACACACACACACACACACACACACACACACACACACACACGCACACACATAAAAAAGCAAATAAACCCAAACACACTCGCACACGCCCATATCCCTTCTCGTACGTAGCCAAGCGGTCGAGACGTAATGTTTATGAACGATCTAATTTCGAAGAAAATTCCTGGCGTGCAGACTTTTCTAATTTGTTCTCGTCTAAAGTGGTTCAGTATTTTAATGTGGCCGGTTCGAGTGGAAGGGTGTGTTGGTTTAACTGTTAACGGGTTTCGCTCTCTGTCTGTCTGTCTGTCTCTGTCTCTGTCTCTGTCTCTGTCTCTGTTTCTGTCTGTCTCTCTCGCTCTCGCTCTCTCGCTCTCGCTCTCTCGCTCTCTCGCTCTCTCTCTCTCTCTCACTCCTTCCCCTCTGCCCCTCCCCCTCTCTCTCTATCTATCTATCTATGTATCTATCTCTCTCTCCCATTCTCTCGAATTCAAACCATACATCCGTAGCTCAGATAAACACACACACACACACACACACAGACACACACACACACACACACACACTCCCCCCCACCACACATACACATACACACACACTCCCCTCCCCCCCACCACACACAACCCCCCACCCCCCATCCCCCCCTTCACACAACCCCCCCACCCCCATCCCCCCTCTTCACACTCCCTCTCCCCCCCACCCCCACCCCACCCAACACTCGCAGAAAACGCCGTGACGTCACAGCCGCTGCAGGGAGAGCCTTTGTCTCTCTTGACCTTAACGTCTATTGTTGTAGTGTGTATGTTATATCCACCTCGACTGCCGCGTCAACTGATCGGCGACGGCGGAGGGGGTTGGAGTGAGCAAATAGGAGGATGGAGGGAGAGAGGAAGAGGTGGAGGGGGGAGGGAGGAGGTGGAGGGGTGAGGGAGAGGTGGAGGGAGGAGAGGGAGGGAGGAAGAGGTGGAGGGGGGAGGGGGAGAGGGGGGAGGAGGGAGGGAGGAGGGAGGGAGGAGAGGGAGGAGGGGGAGGAGGAAGAGGGAGAGGAGGGGGAGGGAGGGAGGAAGAGAATAGGGGAGGAGGGGGAAGAGGAGGGAGAGGAGAGGGGGGAGGGGGATGGAGGAGGAGGAGGGTGAGTGAGAGGAGTAGGAGTAAGAGAAGGGATAGAGAAGGAGGATGGAGAGGACAAGTAGGAGGAGGAGGGGGAGATGGACGAAGAGAGAAAAGAGAAATAGGAAGAGGAAGAATGGAACAGGTGACCAACGTGGGAGAGAGAAAAAGAAGAGATAATTTGCGGGAAGGAAAAAGCGATAGAGGGAAGAAGGAAAGAGAGAGAGAAAGATGGAGGAGGGAAGAAGGGAGAGAAGGAGGAGGAAAGGAGAAAGAGGAGGAGGGAAGAAGAGAGAAAAGGAGGGAAGAAGAAATAGAAGGAGGAGGGAAGGAGAGATAGAGAAAGAAGAAGGAAGAAGAGAGAGAATTTGCGAGAGGAAAGAAGAGAGGAGGAGGAAAGGAGAGATAGAGAAAGAAGAAGGAAGAAGAGGGAGAATTTGCGAGAGGGGAGAAAAGAGCGAAGGGAGGAGGGAACATAGAGAGGAAGAGAAGTAAAGAGGAGAGGATGAGGGTGGGTGGGGTAGGGGGAGGGAGGGGGAGGGGGGGGAGGGGGGGACATGTAGTCTGCGGCGTTCTAAAGGGTGAAACGTGACCTTGGTTCACACGCACACAGACGTCAAGGAGAACTGCAGTACTTGATCGGAGAGGGGAGAGGGGGAGGGAGGGAGGGAGAGGGAGGAGGGGGAGAGGAGGGGAGAGGGGGAGGGGAGAGGGAGGATAGAGAGAGAGAAAGGGGTAACTGGAGGAAGGAGGGAGGAGAAGGCGAAGGGGAGGAAGAAGGGAGAAAGAACTGCAGTACTTGGATTCGGAGAGGGGAGGGGGGAGGGAGGAGGGAGGATAGAGAGAGAGAAAGAAGGGGTAACGGAGGAAGGAGGGAGGATGGAAAGAGAGAAGGGGGTAACAGGGGAAGGAGGAAGAAGGGGTAAGAGAAGAAGGAGGGAAAAGGAGAAGGGGAGGAGGAAGGGAGAAGGGGTAAGAGAAGAAGGAGGGAGAAGGAGAAGGGGAGGAGGAAGGGAGAAATAGGAAAAGGGGTAAAAGGAGGAAGGAAGGGGAATAAGGATAGAAATGGAGGAGATAAAACAAGAAAGAGGGAAGAAGCAAGGGAAGAACGAGAATAAGAGATGTAAAACCAGAAGGAAGAGGCAAAAGAGGCAGAAAAATAAGTAGATAGATGAAAGAGGAAGGAGCCAGTGAAGAGAAGGAGAAAAAAAAATGATAACTAAACCAAACAAGGTAAGAGAGAAACTTAAAAAGATAAAAAAAAGATACAAAAAAAAATTATAATTCAGAACAAAAATAGCACAAGCGCAAAAAAAAACTGCCGATGTTCCTTTGTTTTCGGCAGCCAAGGTAAGGAAGCTTCCCCCCAGGCACCTGATTAGTGTTAATTGGCCCTACGCTCCTCTCTTGCCCCGAACCGTCCCGAACACCTTGGAGATAATGCCCTAAATGCCCTTAAAGTGTACTTAAAGCTCTCTGCGGATAAGCCTAAGATGTACCCGATATCCGACCCCGAAACATCCTCAAAAAAAAAATACCCTTTGTCTGAGATTTCTACCCCGATTTTTCTTGTAGGTGGATTAGAAATGACATACCCACATATCCCACTCGCGCAGACATACCCACTCGAAAACACGCTGCATTGCCCAACCCACACGCGAAAGCTTCACCACGCATTAACCAACCTATCTCGAAATTAAATTGGAAATTACACACTAATATTCGCCCCCAAGACACGCACGCCATCACAACACCGTCCAGTCACACTATATATAATCACGCTACCCACACTTTATAATTCACGCTATTACACTTTATAATCACACTTTATAAATTAATACTAACACTGTATTTATATCAAAGACGCTCATGAATGCAACACACGCATTACTAAGAACAGAAATTAGCATATTTATAAATAAATATATATTTTTCTTCGGATACAAAAGGAAAATCAATAGTTTCGTCGGATGAGCGAACAGAGAATCATAAGGTAGGTTGTTAGCCGCTCGCCTGATCGGAATGCTGGTCGTTATTTGTTTGTTTTGCTGAGAACCAATTCTAAGTCGTTTTCTTTTTCTTTTTCTTTTTCTTTCTTTCTTTTTAATGTTATTTTTATCTTTGTGGTTTTCATTCTTTTGTTATGTTATGGCTATGACAGATTTTATTTATTTCTTGAACCAATTTTGTTTTATTTTATTTTCATTTTTATTTTTATTTTTTCTTTCTTTCTTTCTTTCTTTTAATGTTATTTTTATCTTTGTGGTTTTTATTCGTTTGTTATGTTTTATGTTTATGATTGCTGACTGATTATATCTATTTCTTTAATATTAATGTTTTTTGCGTATACAGTTTGGAATAATAAGATTTTTTTTCTTTTTTTTATTGCCATTTTCGTTATCACTGTATGACTGCTGTTGTATTTTTGTTGTTGTTGTTGTCCTTGTTGACTAGCGATGATGATGGTGATTGTCACTGCTGTTATTGCATTTTTTTTTCTTTTTTATCATCGTTTGTATTTTTCTTTTTTATATATAATCGTTGCAGCTGCTGTGCGTTCCGACACGTTCTTATACCCTTCGTGTACCAAAGCTGTACCACTGCATCCCGCCGCCCCCTCTTCCCCTCCCCCCCCCATATCCACTACTTCCCTCCCCCCCCCCCCTATCCACTCCTTCCCTCCCCCCCTAGCCACTACTTCCCTCCCCCCCTATCCACTACTTCCCTCCCCCCTTCTCCCCCGATCTCCTCCTATCCCCCCTTCCCTACCCCTATCTCCCGGTACTCACACCCCCATCCCCTCCCTTTCTCCCCCTCCTCCCTTTTTCCCTCTCCCCTCTCACTCTTTATTCCCTCCCCCCTTCTCCTCCTCCCTTCGTACCCTCCTCCCCTTATCCCCTCCCTCCCCTCTTCCCTTTCTCCCCTCCTCTTCCTTTCCCCCCTCCCCTCCTCCACGTTATCCCCTCCCCCTCCCTCCCCTCTCTTCCGATCCCCTCCTCCCCTCCTCCTCTTACCCCCCCCCTATTCGTACCTGCGTGTGAGCCTCATCTCTAGATTCGTTCCTCTTCACACCTTTCATTCTCGCCTACTCCTTCCTTTATTGCAGCTTCTGTTGTTCTCTCTTTCTGTGTCTGTTTCTCTGGCTTTTTCCCTTCATTTCTTTCTCCTTCTCTGTCGCTCTTTTTGTTTTTTTTTCTTCTCTGTTTTTTTCTTTGTTTCTTTTCTTTTCCTTTCTTCTTCTTCTTCTTCTTCTCTCTCTCTCTCTCTCTCTCTCTCTCTCTCTCTCTCTCTCTCTCTCTCTCTCTCTCTCTCTCTCTCTCTCTCTCTCTCTCTCCCTTCCTCTCCCTCTCCCTCCCTCTCTCTCCCTCCCTCCCTTCCTCTCCCTCTCCCTCTCCCTCTCTCGCCCTCCCTCCCTCCCTCCCTCCCTCCCTCCTTCCCTTCCTCCCTCCCTCCCTCTCCCTCCCTCCCTCCCTCCTCTCACACACAGACACTCTTCCTCTGAGTATCAACTCCCACAAAACAAACAAATAAATAAACAAATACACTCCACAAAATAGATAAATAAATAAAAAAACTTCAGCCACTCATATGCAAGTCTGAACTTCCGGTCAAAGAGAAGTTGCCCCATATTTCGATGCAACAGGATGGCGAGAGATGTGCTCCGTCAACTGAACACAAACACACCATGTGTTCACAAATGAGTATCTTTGTGTATGTATCGTTCACATGATACATACACAAAGATACTCACGCGCACATACAGATACATGTATCCTATATCTGCTATAGGTATGGAGATATGTAGACGGTGGTAAACAAATGTACACACATACACGTGAAAGACAAGCAGTTATACACACATACACACACATACACATAGACACAGATAGACAGGCATATCTATTGCGTGCCCGCGTGTGTGTGTGCGTGTGCGTGTGCGGGTGTGGGTGTGGGTGTGTGCGTTTGTGTGTGTATGCGCATACATACACACATACACACACACATATATATTTCATCTACATTCCATGATAAAATTTAGGCAAATGAATACCCAGGAGTACCCACATATACCCACATATTGGAGTTGCAATTGCGGATAAATTACACAACCGCATTTTTTCGCTTTTTTGTTATTTCTTGTTGTCTGTTTTATTGTGCTTCGCTTTGAATCCATTGTCGTATTTTCTTTCTTATTCTTTATCATAGTATTGTTATATTTCTCAGAATAATTTGCTTTAATTGTCTCTATTTGCATTTCCCACATTGTTTTTGTTTTGTTGTTCTGTGTATCATTTTTATTCATGTCTTTTTTTTTTGGGGGGGGGGGCTTTTTTGTTTAATTTGCGTTTGTTATATATTATTTATT
>NC_091569.1:34859935-34862435 GCF_042767895.1 Penaeus vannamei | reverse complement strand
AGACAGACAGAGACCGACAGAGACGAAGAGACAGACAGAGAATGACAGACAAAAAGACAGACAGAGACGAAGAGACAGACAGAGAAAGACAGACACACATATAGACGGACAGAGAAAGACAGAGACGAAGAGACAGACAGGCAGAGAAAGACAGACAAAAAGACAGACAGAGACAGACAGAGAAAGGCAGACACACTTACACACGGATAGAGACAGACAGACAAAAAGATAGACAAATAGACAGACAGAGAAAGACAGACAAAAAGACAGACAGAGACAGACAGAGACGAAGAGACAGCCAGAGAAAGACAGACACATATAGACGGACAGAGAAAGACAGAGACGAAGAGAAAGACAGAGAATGACAGACAAAAAGACAGGCAGAGACAGACAGAGACATACAGACAGAGAAAGACAGACAAAAAGACAGACAGAGAAAGACAGAGACGAAGAGACAGACAGAGAAAGACAGACAAAAAGGCAAACAAACATACAGACGGAAAGAGACAGACAGAGAAGGCCAGACAAAAAGACAGGCAGAGAAAGACAGACAAACACACATATAGACGGACAGAGAAAGACAGAGACGAAGAGACAGACAGAGACAGACAGAGACGAAGGGACAGACAGAGAAAGACAGACACACTTACACACGGATAGAGAGAGACAGAGAAAGACAGACACACTTACACACGGATAGAGAGAGACAGAGAAAGACAGACACACTTACACACGGATAGAGAGAGACAGAGAAAGACAGACACACTTACACACGGATAGAGAGAGACAGAGAAAGACAGACAAAAAGACAGGCAGAGAAAGATAGACAAATAGACAGACAGAGAAAGATAGACAAAAAGACAGGCAGAGAAAGACCGCCAGATAGCCAGATTCATCCCGTCTGTAAACCTCTTCCTCTCGCATCAGTTCAGTGGCATGTGGACCTCCGCTGTGATTGGCTGACACAAAAGACAGCAGGTGTTTTAGTTCCAGACACGAATCGAGACACAGGCGGGGGGGGGAGGAGAGGAGGAGGAAGGGGGGGAGGAAGGCGGGAAGGAGGGGGATGGCGGGAAGGAGGGCAGGATGGCGGGATGGGAGGGGGGGGAGGAGGAGGACGGGATGGGAGGGGGGGAGAGGGGAGAAGCTATCCCTCCCTCCCTCCCTCCCTCCTTGTCGTCCCTTCTCTTGTCAACTTCTGTCGTCTCTTCTTCTCATTTCTTCTTCTTTTTTCTACCTCCTTGTCTTGTATTTCCTTCCCCACCTCTTTATCATCATCTTCCTATCTATTCCCCCTTCTTCTATCCCCTCTACCCCTCCCCCTTCCCATCCACCCCCTCTCCTACCCCTACCCCCTCCCTTTACCACACCCAAATCCCCCCCTTCCCTCACCATCGCCCACCCTCTGACCATTTAAGGGTCATTCGTACGTGTTATGCTAATGTATCCTCGACCTTACTACCATGCGCGTGGTGAGGCCAGTTTGATCTGAATCCTTGTCTACTTTTTTTGTTTGTTTTTGTTTTTCTTTTTTATATAAAATAGTTTGCAAGATGTTTGTAGGTGTATTTTTTGTTTTTTGTATCTTCTTTTGTACCGCAATAGGGTATTCTGGGATTAGTTTGTTGTTGTTGTTCCTGATGTTGTTATTGTTGTTGTCGTCGTCGTCGTCGTCGTTGTTGTTGTTGTTGTTGTTGTTGTTGTTGTTGTTGTTGTTGATGATGTTGTGGAGATGATCGCTTATATACAACATGGATTTATGTTCGATTTTTTTTTCTTTTTTTTTGGGGGGGGGGAGGGGGAGTAATCTGCATTTGTGTAAAAATATGGGCGTGGTCCTGTTATTCTTTTTTTTAGGAGACTGTCGTTTATCTTAACAAAGAGAGTAGAATGTTGGAATGAGAATTATCGTTATTTTTATCACATACTTCCTTTTTCAAATGTGTTCGCCGTTACTTACATATTTATTTATATATATATATATATATATATATATATATATATATATATATATATATATATATATATATTTTTTTTTTTTTATTATGTGTATATATTTTTTTTTTTTTTTTTTTTTTTTACAGCTATATATGTGTGTATGATATTTGGTGTGGGTCTGTATCCCTTAATTTAGCATTTTGATTTTATTTTGGCGAATTGTCGCCCTTTTCTCTCTCTCTCTCTCTCTCTCTCTCTCTCTCTCTCTCTCTCTCTCTCTCTCTCTCTCTCTCTCTCTCTCTCTCTCTCTCTCTCTCTCTCTCTCTCTCTCTCTCTCTCTCTCTCTCTCTCTCTCTCTCTCTCTCTTCTCTCTCGCTCTCTCTCTCTCTCTCTCTCTCTCTCTCTCTCTCTCTCTCTCTCTCTCTCTCTCTCTCTCTCTCTCTCTCTCTCTCTCTCTCTCTCTCTTTCTCTCTTTCTTTCTCCATTCTTCTCCCCCCCTCTCCCTCTTCCCCTCCCCACAAAGCTAGCTGCAGACACGACCGTAATCTTGACCTTGGTAGCA
>NC_091569.1:34852435-34857435 GCF_042767895.1 Penaeus vannamei | reverse complement strand
TAAATAAATCTTAATCACGGGAATTGAGCACTAATTACCTCCCCCTCCCCCCCCTTCTCCCTCCCCCTCATCCCCTCCCTTCCTCACCCTCACCCCCTCCCTCCCTCATCCTGGCCCCTCACCCTCACCCCCTCCCTTCCTCACACTGGCCCCTCCCTCCTCCATTCCCTCTCCTCCACCCTTCTCCTCTCGCTTCATCCCTATCGTCTATTTCTCTCCTCCTCTCCTCTCTCCTTCCCTCCCTCCTCCTCTTCATCTCTTTCTCCTCTTCCCCTTTCTCCACCTTTTTCCCCTACTCCCTTCTTCACCCCTTCTCCCTCTTCCCTCCTTCCTTCTCTCCCTCTCCTCTACCCTCAGGTCCGCACTCCCACCTTCTCTCCTCTCCTCCACTCTCCTCCTACCCTCTTATGGAGAGGGGGAAGGAGAAGGAGGGCAGGGGAGGGGGGGGAGGGAGAAAGGGGAAGACAGAGAACGGAGGGGAGGGAGGAAAGGAAGGACAGGGAAAGGAGGAGAGGGAGGACGGGGGGAAGGGAAGGGGAGAGGGTGGAGAGGGAGGGGAGGGGAAGAGGGAGGACAGGTGGGGAGGGGAGGGAGGAGAGGGAAGACAGGGAAGAGAGGGAGAGGGAAGACAAGAGAGGACAGGGAAGGGAGAGAGAGGGAGGGAAGGGGGGAGAAGGAGGACATGTGGGTAGGGAGAGGGAGGACAGGAAAGGGTGGGAGAAGGAGGACAAGGGAGGGGGAGAGGGAGGACAGATGGGGAGGGAAGGGGCGAGAAGAAGAACGGGGAGGACTGAGGAGGACAAGGAAGGGGGGAGAGGGAGGACAGGGGGTGAGGGGAGGGAGGACAGGAAAGGAAGGGAGAGGGAGGACAGGGGGTGAGGGGAGGGAGGACAGGGGGTGAGGGGAGGGAGGACAGGTGGGGAGGGGAGAGAGGACATGGAAGGGAGGAGACGAGCATCTGTATTCCATTACCGCTCTTCTTTTAACCCGTATACCGTAAGACGCTCCGGTTGAGTGACAAAATATAATTTGTATGTAATGTTGTCCTGCTTCGTTCTCTCTCTCTCTCTCACTCTGTCTCTCTGTCTGTCTGTCTGTCTGAATGTCTGTCTCTCTGTCTCTCTCTCTCTCTGTTTCTTTCTCTCTTTCTCTCTCTCTCTCTCTCTCTCTCTCTCTCTCTCTCTCTCTCTCTCTCTCTCTCTCTCTCTCTCTCTCTCTCTCTCTCTCTCTCTCTCCCTACTCCCCCCACTCCTTCCTCGTTCGTTCCCTCCCTTCCCACTCCCATCCCTTTCTATATCCCCCCTTCTCCCTCTCCCTCTCCCTCTCACTCCCCCTCTCCCTCTCCCTCTCCCTCTCCCACCCTCCTCCCTTCTCGTTCCCCCCTTCTCCCTCTCCCTCCCCCCTTCCTTCCTTCTCCCTCCCTCTCCCTCCACCTCTCCTCCTCCACCTCCTCACCCCCTTCCCCCTTCCCTCACCCCTTCCCCCTCCCACCCTCACCCCCTTCCCACACCCCTCACCCCCTTCCCTCACCCTCCACCCTCACCCTCCCACCCCCTCCCACCCTCCACCCCCTCTCCCTCCTCTCCCTCTCCTGTGAGCGCCATTTTGATGAATGCTCTCCACGCGACGCACACACACGGTCGTCCGCAAACTACTCCGCGTCTGCAAATTGAATTCCACTCCGGCGTCGGCAATCGAGGACAGAATATATCATAGTTTATTGCAAGCTTATTGAATCGGGCGATGCATGGCAAGTGTGGGCGGCTGAGTCACCCCCTCCTGCTTGTTCCAGCTTCTCCTCATCTTCCTCCTCCTCCTTCTTCTTTCTTTTTTTCTTGTTGTTGGTGTTGTTGTTTTTGTTGTTCTTGTTGTTGTTCTTCTTCTTTTTGTTGTCGTTGTTGCTCTTCTTCTTCTTCTTCTCCTTCTCCTTCTTCTTCTTCTCCTTCTTCTCCTCCTTCTTCTTTTTGTTGCCGTTGCTCTTCTTCTTCTTGTTCTTCTTCTTCTTCTTCTTCTTCTTCTTCTTCTTCGTCTTCTTCTTCTCCTTCTTCTTCTTCTCCTTCTTCTTCTTCTCCTCCTCCTCTTTTATTCTTCTCTTATTCTTTTCCTTTTCTTGATTAGGAGGTGGTTCGTGGATTCCTTCCTTCCTCCTTCAACTTCTCTTTCTGTCTCTTCTCTGTTTTTCTCTTCACTCTTCTTCTTCCTTTTTTAATCTCTTCGTCTATCCACTTTTCTTCCTCTTCTCATTCTGCTTCTTCTATTTCTTCTTTCATTCCTCCTTCGCCCTTCCCCTCTCTCGCCCTTCCTCTCCAATCTCAAGAAGGAAAAAAACGAAGAAATAAAGAAAAGAACAACAAAAAAGAAACAAGAAAGAAAACAAATTAAAACAGCAAAAAAAAAAGAAAGCAAACAAAAACGAAAAAAACAGAACTAGATAAAAAAGAAAACAGAAAACAAGAAAAATAGAAAAAACAGAAAAAAAATATTAAAAAAAAGAGAAAAAAAAATAGAAAAAAGAAAAAAAACAGAAAAAAACAGAAAAAAAAACACAGAACAAAAGACAAGTCCCCCGGAGTCCCAGACGAAGCCTCCCCTCGTCGTCGATTCCCTTCACGTCCCCTTCATAAATGTCTCGGAGGAAGATTCGGGATTCCTCAGGGCGGTCTTCTGAGACTCACCGTGGGTCTCCTCTGTCTTCGGGGTGGAGGGAAGGAGGGAAGGAGGGAGGGAAGGAAGGAGGGATGGGATGGGAGGGAGGGAAGGAGGGAGGGAGGGAGGGAAGGAGGGAGGGAGGGGAAGGAGGGAGGGAAGGAAGGTAGGAGGGAGGGAGGGAAGGTAGAGGAATGGGAAGGAGGGAGGGAGGCTAGAAGGAGGAAGGGGAAGATAGGAGGGAGGAGGATGAGAAGGAAGGAGGGAGGGAGGGAGGGAGGGAGGGAAGGTAGGAGGGAAGGAAGGAGGGAGGGAAGGGAAGGAGGGAGGGAGGACGAGAAGGAGGGAGGGAGGGAATGGGAAGGTAGGAGGGAAGGAGGGAGGGAGGAAGGGAAGGAAGAGGGAGGGAATGGGAAGGTAGGAGGAGGGAGGGAGGGCGAGAAGGAAGGAGGGAGGGAGGAAGGGAAGAAGGGAAGGAAGGAGGGAGGAAGGTAGGAGGGAAGGAAGGAGGGAGGGAGGATGAGAAGGAAGGAGGGAGGGAGGGCAAGAAGAAAGAAGGGAAGGAAGGAGGGAAGGTAAGAAGGAGGAAGGGAAGGAAGGAAGGAGGGAGGGAGGGAGGGAATGATGTGGGGTTGACAGAAGGGAGGAAGGGCGACAAGGAGACATACAGATAGTCTTTTTCTACCATTCATAATTCATGAGAACGTATTTTATTTCTTTGTTTCATTCTTTTTGTTTCGTTCTCCTTTGTTACCCTCCCTCCTCTTCCTCCTTCCTTTCCTCTTCCACGTCTCCTTCCGTCTCTTATCACTATTTCCATCACTCCCTTTCTTTCTTCTTCTCTTCTTCTTCCCCCTACTCCTCCTCTATCACCTCCTCCTCCTTCTTCATCTTCTTCTTCTCTTTCTCTTTCTCTTTCTCATTCTTTTTCTTTTCCACCTCCTCCTCCTCCTCCTCCTCCTCCTCTTCCTACTTTTCTTATCCTTCTTATTTTTTCTTTCTCTTTTTGCTCTCTTTATCCTCCTCCTCCTCATCATCATCATCATTTTTTACTTCCTCCTTCTTTTTTTTACTTCTCCCTCCTTCTCTTCCTCCTTTACTTCTTCTCCTCCTCCCCGTCCTCCTTTTAATCCGTCCTCCTCTTTCGCCTCCTCCTCCTCCTCCTCCTCCTCTTCCTCTTTTTAATCCTTCCTCCTCCCCCTTCTCCTCCTCCTCTTCCTCCTCTCCATCCAAACTCCTCCTTTTTCCCATCACGTTTAACCGGCCTGTAAATACTCCAGGTCCCATAAACCCAAAAAAGTGAGTGGCACATGCTGAAAGTACAGTTAAATTATGCAGTGTAAAGTGTGAAAGACATTTACGAAGCGACGGGGCACAAGTTCAAGAAAAAAAGAAAAAAAGAAATACGAGCTTACTTTTTTTTTTTTATCTGTTTATTATTGTTTTTGCTTTTTTTGCGAGTGAGATGATGAGGATGAATAAAGTAAAAAAGGGGAAGAAATACTGTGATAAAGATTGGGATAAGAGGCAAGGAGGAGTAAAGTGATATTTATGTTTACTGAGAATTTTAAAAAAAGAATGTGTTGAGCGTGTGCTGCATTATTATGTTATATATTATATTCGTTTTACCGGCGCCATGTTTGTGTGTCCTCATGTATTTGTTATGTATTTGTTAAGGATGCCGAGCGGCGAGGCGTGCGCTTCCCGCTCTTCTGATGTCACTTTTTATGCCAAATATGCTGGTGTCGTGTTTCTCTTGCTCTGTTCTACCTGAGGAGGGAGCATGAGGATAAAAGAAAAATAGTGAATTACTACAAACATAACAAAAGCGCGCGACTGGTTAAATAGAATATATAAATAGAATAAGATAAGAAAAGATGAAGTAAAATATTTGAGAAAGAGGATAAGCTATGGATCCCTCCGCTGAGCTTTTTTTTGGCGGGAAAAAAATACGTAGGTTAATATTTTTTCTTTCTTCCCTCTCTCTTTTTTTGGCCAGTTCATTTTCCTTTTTTTTCTTTCCTTTTTTCAAAACAAAGGATGCCATCTCTCCTCATCGCGTCATCATCAGGCTAGGATTCTGCTACATGGCAACTCAGGATAAAAGGATCGAAGGAGGGGTGGCGTCAGGTTCCTTCGCTTCCTATTTTTATCCTTTTCTTGCCCTGCGCCTCAGGCCGAGAGAAGGGGGGGAGGAGAGAGAGAGAGAGAGAGAGAGAGAGAGATAGAGAGAGAGAGAGAGAGAGAGAGAGAGAGAGAGAACCAGGGTGACAAAGATAAACAGACAGACAGACAGGCATACACAGAGAGATCGAAAGAACCTTTTCATCCTTCCCATTTCTTTTCACTTCTAT
>NC_091569.1:34832435-34837435 GCF_042767895.1 Penaeus vannamei | reverse complement strand
GAAATTTGAGGAGAGAGAGAGAGAGAGAGAGAGAGACAGAGAGAGAGAGAGAGAGAGAGAGAGAGAGAGAGAGAGAGAGAGAGAGAGAGAGAGAGAGAGAGAGAGAGGGAGGGAGAGAGAGAGAGACTGACTTACAGTGACTGACTGACTGACTGACTGACTGTGTGAAAAGAGAGAAGAAAGGAAGACAGACAGAGAGACGGGACAGGCATACAGAGCGAGAGATATAAACGGAGGGATATAAGAGACAGACACGGAAAGAGAGAGAGAGGGGGGGAGAGGGAGGGAGAGAGAGAGGGAGAGAGAGAGAGAGAGAGAGAGAGAGAGAGAGAGAGAGAGAGAGAGAGAGAACAAGAGAGAGAGAGAGAGAAGAGAGAGAGAAGAGAGAGAGAGAAAGAAAGATAAAGAGAGAAGAAGAGAAAAGAATCGAGGAGAGAGAGAGAGAGAAGAGAAGAAAAAAAGAAGATAAGAGAAGGAAAAAGAAGAGAGAGAGAGAGAAGAGAAAAGAAGAGAGAGAGAGAGAGAGAGAACCAGCTTGTGGGTCGCAAGGTTACTTCGCTGGCTGATCTATGCCCAGGCGGGTGAGGCCGAGAGAGGCGAGGGGGCAAAAAGTGGCAGTACTGTTAAAACGGACACTGTGCTGTTGCAAAGAGGGGCGGGGAGAGGGGGAGAGAGAAGAGGAGAGTCTTGCATGGTGCTAGGAGGGAGGAGAGAGAGAGAGGCGCAGTCGATGAGAGAATGTGAATGGTGGGACTGCTGATTAAATTACTGTTCGAGCGTGAGTGGGTATGATGTCTCGCTCGCTCGTTGTCTGTGGAGTTGTTTAAGTTTGTTTTCTTTTTGTCGCGCTCCTTGTATCGGTGGTCTTGGGCACCTTCTTGATTACTGGGGCATAAGAAGCTGCATTCTTGATAGTATAAGGAGAGAAGTATCTTATTTAGTTAAGTAAAGAATCGGACAAAGGGCATTTTCTCTACCGCGTGGTCAGTGTCAATTCTTACACACCCTAAACACACATTATAGAATAGTCTATTAACCTAAATCATGAAGTGAGGATCAATTTATTCTCTATGTCCGTTGTGCTGTAGCCCATATGTCGCTTCCGTCGTCCGAACGGCCTCGCAATGACTTCGCTCGTGGACATCTAACACATGGCGGGAGATTGCAGATTGTACATTGTTGCCGCCTCATCCTGTCAATGCATTTGTTTGTACCCGAGAGACCCACACCCACCCCGAGTAAGAAATATTAAGTATAGCCTTGTATTGTCTTCCGGCGCCTCAGTAATAAAGTGGTGACCATGACTTGGCCTTAGTATGACAGACGGCGGAGAGTCCGGACGCGTCCTTGTTGTGGGGCACGCACCTAAACAGAGTCGAGTGTGTGCGTATGTACGTTGAGTCTGTGTGCACTTGATATAGGATGTGGAGGCGTTAGCACGTGTGTTCCTAATGATAATTCATAATTTTGTCGCACTATTTCTGTTCTATATAAAGTAATAGAAATGGCAGCTTTGTAATAAAAAAAATATATATATTTGTATAGATTATTCGACTCTCCTACACCATACAGTCGTACTATTAATAAATAATAATGATGCTACTACGACCACAGCTGCTACTAATGTTGGTAATGCAGATAATAATTGCAATATTATTAGTAATGCTAATGATTAATGGAGGTGATGATGGTATATTTAGAAAAGGTTTGAGTGAGTAGAAATATATTTATAGCAAGATATATTTAACGCGTTTCGAGTATATACGAATCAAAAATAGACCTTGTATTTCTGATGAAGAGAATAAAGATGGTCATAATAATAGAATAATGAAAAATATGATTGACATAATCATAATGATACTAATGACAATGATAATATTGATAACGATGGTAATGAGACAAATAATAATGATTATGATAATGATGATGATAATAATAATAATAATAATAATAATAATAATAACAATAATAATGATGATTATGATGATAATGACAATAATAATTTTGATGATGATTATGATAACAGTAAAGATAATAATGATAGTACCAATTGCAATGATCATAATAACAACGATAGTAATGATAAATGATAACAGTTAACAATAAAAACAATGATGGAACACTGAAATTAGAATTTGTAGATGCGGAGAATCATCTATAAAGATAACAGTATCGTTTGTACAGTATTGGAAATGTTCGAGTGACATTCACAATCCTGTATCTCTATATCTCTCTCTATCTTTCTCTGTCTCCTTCTCTCTCTCTCTGTCTCTCTCCCTCTCCCTCTCTCTCTCTCTCAATCTTTCTCTCTCTCTCTCTCTCTCTCTCTCTCTCTCTCTCTCTCTCTCTCTCTCTCTCTCTCTCTCTCTCTCTCTCTCTCTCTCTCTCTCTCTCTATCTATCTATCTATCTATCTCTATCTCTGTCTCTAGCTCTCTCTCTTATCTATCTATCTATCTAACTTTATCTCTCTCTCTCTCTCCTCTGATTCACATTTTTTTTCCTCCCTCCCTCCCTTCCTCCCTCTCCCTTCCTCCGTCTTTCTTCCTCCTTCCCTCCCTCCCTCCCTTCCTCTCTAATCTGCCTCGCCCCCCCTCCCCCCCCCCCCATCTCATACTACAATCTCACCGACTGTAGAGAAAATCAAATGAGGTTTAGTTCTGTCAGGAGAATATTAAGAAATTTACCTTGATAACTTATCTTTGTGGGAGTGGCGAGGGGTGGGGGTGGGGGGGGGGAGTTAGGGGGTGGGGGTGGGGGATATCTAATCTGTCGGTAAGAGGAGCTTATCGGGTCTCAGGTCGGATGCTGATTTGAAGGAGTGTGGGTATGTGGGTATGTGTGTATGTTTGCGTGTGTGTGTGTGTGTGTGTGTGCGTGTGTGTGGGTGGGTGTGTGTGTGTGTGTTTGTGTGTGTGTGTGTGTGTGTGTGTGGATATCTGGGTATGTGTGTGTGTGTTTGTGTGTGTGTGTGTGTGTGTGTGTGTGTGTGTGTGTGTGTGTGTTTGTGTTTGTGTGTGCATGGTTTGTGTTTGTCTCCTTGTGTGACAAATCGTAAGACACATCCAGACAACAGACACATACAAGACACATCCAAAAACACGTACAATAAACACATACAAGACACATGTAAGACACATTCAGAGACACATGCAAGGCACATCTAAATACAAATGAAAGACACAGCGCATCCAAAGACACAAGACACGTCCAAATACACATCCAAAAGACACATCCAAAGACACAAGACACGTCCAAATACACATCCAAAAGACACATCCAAAGACACAAGACACGTCCAAAAGACACATCCAAATACACATTCAAAAGACACATCCAAATGTACTTCCAAAAGTCACATCCAAAGACAAAAGACACGTCCAAAAGACACATCCAAAGACACAGGCACCACACACCGGTAAAGCATCCGCCACATCACACATCGCAAAGGGTCACCACATCTCCCCACAAAAGGTCACCGCCCACGAAAAGGTCATCGAACTTGAAAGTGTGAAGGGGGAGTGAGAGGGGGGGAGAGAGGGAGGAGAGGGGGAAGAGGGAGGGAAGGAAGGGAGAGGGTGTAAATGAGGTATAATTAATAGCATATGATAGGAGGAGGGGTGAGGGGGAGGGGTAGATGGAGGGGGGAGGGGGAGGGGTAGATGGAGTGAGGGGGAGGTAGAGGGTACTGCATGGAGGGTAGGGAGAGGAGGAGGGATAGATAGAGGGGGAAGAGGGGGAGGGGTAAATGGAGGGGGAAGGGGTAGGAGGAGGAGGGGTAAATGAAGAGGGGGAGAGGAGGGAGGGGAAGAAGAGGAGGAGGGGATGAAGGTGACCTTGGATTGGTGGATAACCAGGGATCCATTCCTTAGTTGTCATATTCCTCGGTGGTAAAATTGGGCTTGCTGATTGCCAGTCGACCACACCTCACGGATGGCTGCAGCTCTGGATTCTCTCTCTCTCTCTCTCTCTCTCTCTCTCTCTCTCTCTCTCTCTCTCTCTCTCTTTCTCTCTTTCTCTCTCTCTCTCCCTCTCTCTCTCTTCCCATTTCTTTCTGTCTCTGCATTTGTCTGTCTGTCTTGTTTGTTTGTCTGTTGTTTATTTGTCTTTCCTTCTTCCCCTCTCTTCTCTCTCTCTCTCTCTCTCTCTCTCTCTCTCTCTCTCTCTCTCTCTCTCTCTCTCTCTCTCTCTCTCTCTCTCTCTCTCTCTCTCTCTCCTGTTATTCTCCCTTTGAAATTATCTTTCGTTTATCTAAAAGTATGTCTCATCGTGACTGTCGACATAAATACCTGTTTATCTATATTTTTCCTTTGCCTATCCAGTACGTTTATCTATCCATCTATATCTCTCCATCTTGTTCTCTAGTCTCCGATATGTGCGCGTGCGTGCGTGCGTGCGTCCGTGACTCAGTCAGACAGCCCTCCCTTGTAAGCAATTAGAACTCGTTATCCCTGATATTCGATGCTTTGCTTTGCCCGCCGCGAAGGGATGTCGCCTGTCTCGTCTTCTAATCGTCGTCAATCAGTGCTTTCTCGCGGCTGCAACGACCGATTTCCTTCGGTTTCCTCCGGCTCGGGACGCCGTTCGACTCTCTCGTCTTCCGTTATCGCCCCGTGGCCTCTCCCTGTTTTCTTTCTTTTCTCGCTCTTCTGATCCCGCGGCGTGGAGGAGTGAGCGGGAGGGCGCGCGAGCAGGGCGAGGGAGTCGATCCTCGCCACCTGCCACAGTGCAGCTGGCAAAGGTCACACGGGGCCTTCGGGAGAGTGCCAGTGTCTCTCACCTCGTTGTCGTGGCAGGGTCGCACACTCGTCCGCGTGAGTCTCCCCCGTGCGTCCTCCTCCTGTCGTTCCCTGTCTCGTTCATGGGGCGTGCCTGGGCGGCGGTACGTAAGGATTTGTCACGTCGTTGTACTACGGAGTGTCACGGAACGGCGCTGGGCAGGAGGCCGAGATCGCCGCCGTCGGGGAGGGAGGAGGAGAGGCTCAGCGCACGGACGCCGTA
>NC_091569.1:34814935-34822435 GCF_042767895.1 Penaeus vannamei | reverse complement strand
GAGAGAGAGAGAGAGAGAGAGAGAGAGAGAGAGAGAGAGAGAGAGAGAGTGGATGGGGGGGGGGGGAGAAATTTCCAGCCAACTCTGTAGTGATAAGATTAACTCCGGAGAGAAGCGTAGATAAGGGAGAGGGACGGAGATATAGAGAAGAGAGAGAGCTCTGGAAGAAGAAAGTGAAAGATCGGGTGTACTGTAGACTGCGAGAGTGAATATTCGCGCAGCCTTTATTCGACTGCATTGATTATTTCTTGGTTGGTTTGAAAGCGGGTTGTGTTTCGGTTCTGTGTAGGTGTATCGCTCTTCTCATTTTATTTGCGTTACCACTTTCATAAAACTAATGTTGAACTTGTTATTAATGGCAACTTTGTTAACTATATGCTTATGATTTATTGTATAGATTTAGTATCACCGCAAAAGATAAGTTCTATTCCAGAAGGTTTAATCCCAAAATCTCCATTCTGAACGATCCACTCCAAAAATATTCTGAACATCCCATTTCCAAAATTTCCATTCTGAACGATCCATTCCAAACACTCCATTCTAACCTCGTTCTCCCCTTCTGCAGGAGCAAGAATGCCGTCCATTGGCACGGGTAGCGTCGACCTGCGGTCCATCTTGGGGAGCATTCTGAATGTGGTCAAGAGCAGGGCCAACCAGATCTGCGCCGCCACTTGCGATGGCCTCGTCCTCAGAATGCACTACAGGTGGACCTTCTGCATCATGCTCGGAGGGTTTCTCACCGTCTGGTACTCGTGGTGAGTAGGAGGAGCTCTTCCTCTGAGTGTCTGCGCCTCGTTTTCTTCTTCTTGTATTCTGATATCGATTCATGGAGACATGGTTTGCTTCGATTATGATTTGTTCACTTGGTTTTATCTGAGGAAAAGGTCGTGTCATTTTTTTTATTCGTTGCGTTTGTAAGGTGACCAGTACAGACATGTCACCAGAATCTCAGTAGCTTTAGAGGTGATCAAGTAAGACACATTTTACAACTGCTTCCCTCTCCGCAGGTATTACCGCGATGTCATAACCTGCGTGTCACACTTCAACGCCGAAACGCAAGTCCGACTCGACTACATCAACATCTGCCTCTCGTATCCTTACGTGCAGGAGGAGGAGGGGGCGAGGCGCTACTTGCTCTTCTACCGGTGGATCTCGTGGTCGCTGCTGGTGCTCGCCGGCGTCTACTACATCCCGCGGAAGGTCTCCAAGAGCTTCGATAACGCCCGCTGCAAGAAGCTGCTCGAGGACCTCGCCGCCAACGCCCACCGCTACGACCAGGCGGAGCGCGAGTTGGTCGAGCGGGCCGCCCGCTACATCCTGTTCAACCTCAAGACACACAACGGCCTCTACTGGAAGTTCTTCTCGGTGAACCTGCTGGCGCTCGTGGTCGACGTGTTCGCCATGCAGTACCTGGACTTCATCCTGCAGGGCCGCTTCATCCAGTACGGTTTCAGGGCCTATCCGTTCGACAGGGACCCGCAGCGCTTCACCGACTACATGTCCCAGACGTTCCCGCCGTTCGCGCTGTGCGAGCTCTCCACCGAGAACCAGCTGGTGAACAAGCGGACGGAGGTTTTCGGTTGCCACCTCACCATCATGGAACTCTACGAGAAGCTCTTCCTCGGGCTGTGGCTGTGGCTCATCGTCCTGGCATTCATCACCTGCTGCTACATCATCTTCCTGTTCGCCATGTGGCTGCCGTGCATGAGCGTGTACCTGCTGCGCACGGCCAAGCCCGCGCACGCCAACGACAACGTCCGTGCAATGGTATCCAAGGTCTGCAAGAACTGCAAGATCGGGGACATCTACTTGCTGTACAGGATCAAGGGCCACCTCAGCCACGCCCGCTTCTACGAGCTCATGACGCGGCTGTCGGACCCCAACCTGTTCAACAAGCAGGTGGTGGGCAACCCGGCCACGGCGGCGCCCGACGCCAAGGACAAGGTGCCGCCCAACAAGCAGCCCGACACGCTCAGGAACCGCCGCCCCAACGTGCCGCAGGACCCGCCCATCAACCCCGACTACCTCCACCAGCTGCTCACCAACCCGGAGATGATGTCCCGGAACCCGCAGCATCCCGACCAGCGGACGCCGCTGCTCAAGAAAAACACCAGCATCTTAATTGAATAGTCAGTCGCGTAGTCGTAGAGCTACACTCGAGATTCCTAATTCTTAAAGCTGCCATAGGACGAGGTGCTGCCCGAGGTTGGTCTTCGCTTCTGGCCTAGGACTCTTCGAACCCACGACCCTGAGACGCCCATGAACAGCCCCACCGAAACAGGCTCCTTCAAGGCCGCGAAGAGGCTTCAACTTGGAGAATCCGAAGCCAGGGAACGATCGAGCTAAGGCTTCGCGCGAGTGGGCCGGCGCCGGCGGGGACTCCCCTCGTCGGCGCGTCGAACAAAGCTCTTGAAAAGAGTTTCTAAACGGTCACCATGACCATAAAACGGACGCTTCACCGCCCGGGCGACGCGACGTCCTCGAACGCCTCACGCGGCGCTTAGGGTCCCTCGCAAGCCCTGAGGGCGCCGCGCAACTCCGGCGGCGCATCGGTGCCCTGGAGGCTCTCGCGCGACCGAGGACGACGACGACGTATGTCGCGCCTCGTCTTGACAAATGTCGTCGCTGGCACGACCCTGGCGCCGGGCGGACGGCGAAGGGGCGCCCCGGACCCCTCGCCCGAGACGCACAGAGGACGTACAAACTCGGTTGAAAAGGTGAAGAGAAAGAACAAACCAGTGGTTACATGGACGAGAACAAAAAGTGCCTTAGCTGAATTCTGTGTCAATTCCAATACTATTTTTTCTTCTTTTTTAAGGCTGTTAGTGTTCAACTGTTATCACCGTAGTTTTTTAATAACGTTTATTTATTACAAGTGACTGAACCAGAGGTGCTAGAGTCAGCGTGAAGTGATTTACAGGAAAAAAGGAAAATGAAAATGGTGTGCAGTGCGGCGTCTCCCTCAAGGCCCGTGACACGCGTTCCCAGGCATTAGCATCGACGGCGCTTGGCTCTCCGTCGCCGTCGACCGCTCTTCCAATCTCCATTTTTATATATTGATATACACTCCCATTTTTATATATGTATGTGTAAACTAATGGATTCTTCAATGATGGCGGAAAGAAGAGAGGAGTCGATTGCTCTCTCAGAGTCTCTTTTGCTCAGACTTTTTTTTTTTAACTATCACCGAAAGGATTGATTTTAATGTTATGAGACGCAGGTAGGCCTATCATCTTTCCTCGCTTTCTTGAGACGGAAAACAAAGGATAAGACGGAAATATCAAGAAAGCGACGAGGAAAAGATGAGGAAAGGATGAGAGAGAGAGAGAGTGAGACGACAGGGACACCTCCTAGGAAGAAGGAAGGCAGACACTGTATCATTTTGAAAGTATTTTCCTTTTTCTTTTATCCCTTAATTCTAATTTTTGATCGTGACGTTTCATCTATTCGGTGTTTATCATTAGACTCGTTTTCCCGACGATAAAACAGATTATTCGCATGCGCACATACACATACAGACACACACACACACACACACACACACACAGACACACAGACACACACACACACACACACACACACACACACACACACACACACACACACACACACACACACACACACACACACACACACACACACACACACACAAACAGTTTAACTGTGACTGACAGGCGCCCCAAGTCTGGAACGAAAATTGTAATTTAAACCCCAAGCCCCTACTCCTGCCAAAAGAAAAGCGAAGAAAAGTAATCATTTCCCTAAGACTTTATTCACTTTTCTTCATTCCACTCTTTATTCACTTTTCTTCATTCCACTCTTCATTATATTACAACTGTGATATTTCTCTAGGATTAAGAAATCTCCTCTTTTGATACGCAACTTTGGGGGGAGAAAAAGGATGTAATTATTTCTTTCAATTTTTGGATTTTCTCCCCCCGGTTGCTGCCATATGTTAAATAAGTGAGTGCATGCATGTTAGTATAATTTTTTTTTCTTTTTTTTTTCAATTTAAGTGTTGTTGTTTTTTTTTTCTTTCGTGTTCTTTGTACGATCCTTTTGAATAATATGACATTTTGATTTGTTTGTTTTATTTGGTTGTAATTCCTGGTTTTCTTGTGGATTTTTAACCCTTATTGAACATTAAACAAAGAAAAAATTATGAAATGAAGGAAGCTAAGAAAATTAACACCAAAATAATGATTGTTATGATAATAATAATGAGTGATGATGATTATTATTTTGAGGAAAAAAGTGATGATATGTTTAATGATAATGATGATAAAAATAAAAATGATTATGAAGATAGTAATTACAGTTAATGATAGTAACGATAATAGTAGCAATGATGATATTAATAGCAATATTAATTCAGATGATTATGATGATAATAGTGATACTAATAATTCTAGTAACAACATTAATAATAATGATGATATAGATAATGATAATAAAAATAATAATGTTAAAACTAATGATAATCTTCAATTAAGATAATGATAACGATATCAAAATGGTAATTATATATTAATGATAATAGTGATGGAGATAATAGAAATATTAATGATAACAATGATCATGATAATGATAATTATAGTAATAGTGATGATGATAATACCAGTAATAACAATTTTAATAATAGTAATAATAATATCTATAACAATAATGATAGTGGTAATGGCAACAATAGTGATAATGATGATGAAAAGAATCATGATTATAGAGATAGGTCTTCGGTTTGATGTTATCTTTATTGCCAACATTTTTTATCCTTTTTTCCTCTCCATGCCTTTCTTTCCTTTACTCTCTCTCTCTCTCTATCTATTAATCTATCTATCTCTTTCTCTGTCTCTCTCTTTCTCTCTTTTTTTTACATTCCTCTCCCTCGCCCCCTTCTCTCTCTCTCTCTCTCTCTCTCTCTCTCTCTCTCTCTCTCTCTCTCTCTCTCTCTCTCTCTCTCTCTCTCTCTCTCTCTCTCTCTCTCTCTCACTCTCTCTCTTTCTCTCTCTCAGTCTCTGTCTCTCTCTTTCTCTCTTTTTTTCCATTCCTCTCGCTCGCCCCCTTTTCTCTCTCTCTCTCTCTCTCTCTCTCTCTCTCTCTCTCTCTCTCTCTCTCTCTCTCTCTCTCTCTCTCTCTCTCTCTCTCTCTCTCTCTCTCCCTCTCCCTCTCCCTCTCCCTCTCCCTCTCCCTCTCCCTCTCCCTCTCCCTCTCCCTCTCCCTCACCCTCTCTCCTGTCCCTCTCTCTCCCTCTCTCACCCTCTCTCTGCCTCTCTCTCCCTCTTCCTCTCTCTTTTCCTCTTCCTCTCTCTTTTCCTCTACCTCTCTCTTTTCCTCTTCCTCTCTCTTTTCCTCTCCCTCTCCCTCTCCCTCTCCCTCTCCCTTTCTCCCCCTTTCCCTCTTTCTCTCTCTTCCTCTCTGGCACCTGATTTTTTATTATTTTGAACGGTTACAACAACAGCAACAGAAACAATAGATATGATTAGGATGATGATTATGATAAAGGTGATAATATCAATAATAACAGTAGTAATGATAATGATAATAGTAATAACAACACCAATAATAATTATAACAATAATAGTAATAACAACACCAATAATAATTATAACAATAATAGTAATAACAGCAATAATAATGATAGCAAATATGATAATAAAAATAATATTAATGATAAATCCCGCTTTTGCAGGTGGGTTTAATAATGGTGATAATGATAATGATGATGATAATAACAATAATGATAATAGCAAAAATCACAAAAATAACGATGATGATGATAATTGAAATAATGATAATTACAATAATGATAATAATGACAACGATAATATGAGATGGGAATAGTAATAATAGTAACAATATTAAATAAAATGATAATAGTAATGGTAGTGATAATAGTAGCAGACTAATAATAATGATAATAATAAAAATGATAACTATAACAATATCAACAATAATAATGATAACAACTATAATCATGGTAATGATAATAATGATAATGTTGACGATGATAATAACAATTATATGAACAAATTTGATAGAGATGATGGTGATAATGATAGTGATGATAATAATCATTATGGTAATAATGATAACAGTGATACCAGTGATGATGATAATAATAATCATAATGGTAATAATAATAATAATAATAATAATGATAGTGATAATAATGATAATAATAATAATAATAATAATAATAATAATAATAACTGATTATGATGATGATGATGATGATGATGATGACGATGATGATGATGATGATAAAGAAGATGATGAAGATGAAGATGATGATGATAATAATAATAATGAACAACAACAACAATAACAACTACGAGTACTAATGCTACTAATAATGATGATGATGCAAGAAAAGGCAAGAACGAAATGGATGGAACAAACGAATAAGAATGAACAGTTAGAAACGAGAGAGCTGTAGAGTGAACATTTCCAGGGATGAAATAGAGGCATTGATAGTCGTAGATGGAACAAATGGAACAATGCAATCCAAAAAGGGATAGTTGCAACATTAGAACAAACACCAAGACGATGTTTTTTTTGTCTAAAAGCTGAGTAGAAGGAAACACAAAGAAAAGGTAAAGAATATGGAAGACGGAAAACAAAAACAGAGATGTAATAAGTAAATACATTTGGAACAAGAGATGGGACAAAGAAAAGAAAAGGAAAAAAATACTAGCTATGGCAAAGACGAAAACGAAAGTAGAGAGCGAATAAAGATAATTGAATTTGAAAAAAATGCAGTCTGTGATTTATTCGCCGGAGACAGAGAGAGGGAAAAAGTAAACAATACAGGCACCATTATTTTAACATTCAAAGATTATGATACATCGTAGAGATAAGAGATGAAATTAGTACAATGCAGTGAAGAATATTCATTACCAACAGATGTAGCAAGATATAGATAAGTTAGCCCGTATTTTTTTTTTTTTTTTAGAAAACGGATACGACTAAAAGAAAACGAACATCAAGATAGGAACGAAAGAAAATGGGAAAATATCGCCGATAGTAATACTTCAACAAATTTGGAATAAACCTTTAGATCAAAATTAAACTTCAATAATAGACTAAACCTTGGA
Organism: Penaeus vannamei; assembly: GCF_042767895.1. Classification (NCBI taxonomy): domain Eukaryota; kingdom Metazoa; phylum Arthropoda; class Malacostraca; order Decapoda; family Penaeidae; genus Penaeus; species Penaeus vannamei. Next base: position 34,815,341 of record NC_091569.1, on the reverse strand, counting down.
AGTGAAAATTAGAGTCATAACAAGAATCACTATCAAAAAGCATAAATAATACTAAATTACTCCATTGCCTGATTCCTTTAAAAACAACGCATTTTTTTCCAAGTGCAAAATAAAGATAAAACCGAAAAATACAAACAAACAAAACAGCAAAAAACAACATTGTACTACGAAACATAAAATAAAACTAATGATTTTCAGCGACTTTCCCCGGAAATGAATCACGCAAAAATTCACTAAAAAGAGACAATTACGTAAAACTAATTCCGGCGACAAAAGTTTCAAATTTACCATTTTCGTTAACGGTTTGGATTTGACAATTAATTCGGTACAATCTAGCTGTGGAATTTTAGAGAAGAGGAAAAGAAGAGAGGTGATAATGGGAGGAAAATTAAATGGAGAAGGGAAG
>NC_091569.1:34799935-34804935 GCF_042767895.1 Penaeus vannamei | reverse complement strand
TGGCAGCTATTCTTGCCATGGCAAATTTTGCACCATACGATGCTTGTCACAGTCGCTCACCGTTCCCACACTATCAGTTTATCAGACAGATTGTTTATCTCTTTTAGTAGCGGCAGCAATTGTATGGTTAAACTTTATGGCACTGGCACATAGTGAGGTTAAACCTTCACTTCTTAAAAGTTTTAAAATGATAACAAAATAAAAGGTTTTAGGTGCCTAATGTTGTCCGCAAACTACTGAACGAGCCAGGCACAGACGGGGGAACTACTGATCAACACCAATATTCCTGTCTGTTTGGTCACTTGCAAAATGAGAAATTCAGTTACGAGTGATTTTAGGGCTGTGGAAATAATCCCAATATTTCTTCAAATCAATAACTCAGACCTATCAGGAGTCGCGGTATCCACAATTTACTGCCATGTCAAGCTAAGGTCACCCTAGTCTTTTGTGTTTTGGGATCCCCAGACACCTTTGCCGAAATCTGGTCAGCTACAGCTTTTGATTGGTCAGCTGACCTGACTTTAGCGAGGCTGTCTAGGGATCCCAGGACAGAGAAGGCTTGTGTGACCTTAATTTCAGAAAACAAAACTGTGAAAGTTTCACGTGAATTCATATAGGACCAATGCCCTCCAGGCCATTATTCTGGCTTCAGGAATTATACCTCCAATGCCTGATCAGGCAGAAAGGTCACTTATAGGTTCTAATAATAGGAAACTCCAGATTATGGCCTTGACATTTACAAAGGTATCACCTTTTTGACAAAATTGATGAGCCTGAAATGTTTATATCGGGGAATGATAGGAGCGAGAAGCTAATCAGATCTCGTTTAGGGATCATCGAGGTGTAGCATCATATGACACATCCCTAGCAGTAGGTATATGAGTACCTATCAGCATTAGCATCAAACAAGGGGTTCCTATCATTTGGCTAATTATTGTAACCCCAAGAATTAGCATCACAAGCAATCATTGTGATTTTTGATCTTCGGCTAAAAGTAAATAAGCCATGGTCATCACAAGACGTAATAAGGGAGGGGAGGAGAGTTTAGGAATTATCAAATTTCCCCGTAGATATACCTTGCATGTTTTTAGTCATCCATGATTATTTATATTTCCTCTTTTCCCCAGACGTTCTCCAAGAACAACAAGATGCTTAGCCACATTGGCTACCGCATGAAGGTAACTATGCAAGACAGTAGGACCTTCATCGGCATCTTCAAAGGTTTGTTATTGATATACCTTGCACCATGCATAATTCTCATCTCACATTGATATAAAGTGGGTTACTAAATATGTTTTCCCTTGGGTTATATTGTAAGCAACTGTAATTTATGTAATTAACTGAATTATCTATATCTATTTTGTTTATTTCTTGAATTTGTCTATTTAATTATAGTGTATTTACCTGATTTTCATGCTTATTCTTTGTTGAACCACATATATTCTTTCCTTTGTTTTTCTCTTTTTCTTTACTACCCAGTCTTATTTCTCTCCCTTCTCCCCAATTTATCTTGACTAAATATTCATTCCTTTGCAGCCTTTGACAAGCACATGAATGTTATCCTTGCCGACTGTGAGGAATTCCGCTGTGTACGTGGAAAGAAAAACAAGGAGGAGAAGCAGGAGAAGAGAACGATGGGCTTGGTACTCTTGCGTGGTGAGACTATCGTAACCATGACCCTGGAAGGACCCCCTCCCTCCGAGGTTAGTTTCAATACAAATTCCCAGATCACCAGCTCTATGGAATGGGGTGAAGAGAGAGAATTGTAGAGGTGTAAATAGAAAGATTCCCTTAACCCCCAAGAACCCAAAAGCCTCTTGCTTGTCTGACCCTCCAGCCTCTTAGAAGGCCTAGATATTCAAAGTTTAGAAAGGCAACTCATACATTCCTGACATTTTGTTATCAAGTACAGACAGGAAAAAGCCTGCCAGTTTTTGACAAGCCTCCTATGGGCATGGTATAAAGAATTTAAGGGGGTATTTGCATGTCAGTTTAATATAGAATTATTGAAACCAGCAGCCTATTTTTTCAGCTCTTATTAAGGTGCAAATGAAAATGTAGTGGCAGTCAACTTTTACGTTTGGCATCCTTCTGCTTTAGGCCACAGTCACTCATAAGCCCATTCCTATACCCTTCTCCAGAGTGTTTGGGTGGCTTCTCCCAACAAATCCACCCTCTAGTCACTAGAAAAAATAATACCCACTATCCCATCACCTCCTAGTCTTTCGACTAATTATGTTATGTATAATTAAATACATAATTGATTACTGTATGAAATATGGAGAAAGTGTATTTTATTGTATTGCCTGATTAATTTACATGGTCTACTAAGATTTTCCAGTCTCTTGTTTGCCCCTGATACTCCTCATTTCAGTAATTGTTTGACATACCAGCTTGAGATATGTATTTTCTGGTTTGTGAAATTGAGCTCTTCAAATAATGAAAGCCAATTTTGCCTCAGGTATGTATATCGGGGGGGAGAGGGGCGAGGGGAAAATTGTCTCTGTACTTCAGATTTTGGGATTTTGTGGGCAACCTTGAAATTATTGCTATCACAGCAGCAAGTGTGCTCTTGTCATTTCCCACTGCTTTTGGATTATGAGGAAGAACAGTAAACTCACTCAGTAAACGAATTGTGTTTTGTGAATATAAATTTCTCGCACTTGCCTTTTTTAATATCTATTCTTCATTTCCTTTCTTTTCTGTGGCATGCAGATTAGAAGAGACAGTCTCTCTTGTATGTAAACCAAGAAACAAAGATATTAATCCAAAATATGGTAGAAAGCAAAATTACCTCTGGCTCACAATTGTACGTTCAAAAATAGTGTTACCATTGATATTGTCTCACAAGTTCTCCTTACTCCAAGTAACTGTATATAGCAGAGAGTCTTTTCAACCAAAGAAGCTTTTCCTAATTTTCTTATAGCTAGGACAGCTTCTTGTGCTTGGCATGAGACTGTGTACATCCATCTCAGTTGCAAGATCAGCAGAACTAGGTTGTTGTATTACCAAATGGATTTTATTCTATGAGGCCTGTTGATGTGATTATTGCCAGAATGGGAGAAGCAACTTGGTAAATGACATTGAAAATTGAATAATCTGGAACAACTTCTTTAGGAGTCGTAGAACAAAACTAAGAATGAATTTTAGATCATTATATAGAATACAGAAATACTGATTATGTAATAATCAATTGCTGGATATATCTAGAGGAATTGCAGTGGGTATCAACAGAAGGTTAGCAAAACATGCATTTTGCCTTTGTATAGTGATTTTTCATTAAATGTGTGTTTGACAACAGTTATGATAAGAAAATATATAGGTTAGTAGTTGACAGTCATGATATTTTAGAGGCCATTAAAAGATTTGAGTACTTGTAAAAGTTTTATAACTATCTTTATTGACATTATTATTTTTTTAATGGTAGTATTATGGCTATAATAAATGCTTGACAATTGCTTGACAATTTGCTTTATAATAATAACAGATCCTCAGAAGCTAATGATTAATTGAATATTTCTCGCATCTGTTTACCAGTACTTGACTACAGATTCTCTTAATGCTATTGCAGCACTTGCACTTAGTTATATTTCTTTCATTATACTTGTGCAGTTGGTCATCTCTGTCCTCTTTTTCTCCCCTAGGATGGCCCTCGTGTCAATCTCCCTGGCTCTGCCCCCGGCCCAGGCGTTGGCCGCCCAGCTGGACGTGGCATGCCTGGTCCCGGAGGTGCAGGACTGCAAGGTCCTGTACGCGGTGTGGGAGGACCCTCACAACAGATGATGCAGCCAGCAGCGCGTGCCGGCCCACAGCTCAACATGCCCCCCAGAGGACCCCCTGGTGGCATGCCCCCTCACATGATGGGTGGGATGCCCCCACACATGGGTCGTGGTGGGCCCATGGGACCCCCAAGTGGACCGATGATGAGAGGAGGTAATGTTACTTAAAAACTTCCAACAGTATTACATGAAGGATATATGCTAGATGGTGTTCTTCAACCCATTTGATGCCAGGAATATGTCTACTATGGTTTTGTTTTTGTTTATGGCTCATGTCATGGCTGATTTGGTCATGGTTCATTTCATGGCTTACGTCATGGCTTACTTGTCATTTTACATGTTACAATGACGTGTGCATTGTATTTTATGCTGCTTTATAAGGAATCCTTATGCCCACACCACATACCATGTTGCATTGCCTGTGGGAGAAGGGGATATGTAATGCTATGATGGGCTTTTCTTTTGTATATATACCTTCCATGCCTGGAACATGTCATGCACCAAACATGGCACTCTCTTGCTGTTGATGTGGACCTATAAGTAACTTTAACTCTTGTTCATGAGTTCTGGCTCCCTATGTCAATTACTCGCATTGTCTTTTGACACTGCCAGTGTGACTGTTTTAAAGTATGACACATAAGTGAAGTATTGAAGCTGTGCTGGCAGCAGCCAATATCACTGCATATAACCTTTTATTTCTTAAAAATATTATTTTTACCCATTAATAAAACCATATTCTATTTTGTTCATAGAGCTTATATATTGAAATGGAGTCTAATGTATATAATCAAGCTACTACAGGTTTAATATAGCAGCAAAAATGCGTATCATGTATTTCTGTATATGCTAAACAGCACTTTTGTTAGTGTGGCATAGCCTGTGCTATGCACCAGCTGTGTCTGGAAGAGGCCCCAGAGTTCAGCCCAGTCAATCATGCATACTCTCGGGGCCAAGTGAACCTCAATCTGGTTGAGAAGTTTGTGATAAAGCCAACAAATTCCACATGGCATATATATTTTTCCTCTTTTTTGTTCTCCTATTTCTTTAATGGAAGTGGACACCTATGAGCTTGATTTGCGAATAATAGGACAATTTAGGTAATTATAATGATAATTACCACCAGTGTTCAATTCATATTATTACTTAAACTGTAAAAGAGAGAAAAACACAATGCTGCTCTTTAACCCATTGGATGACGTTGCGGTCACATGGAAAAAATAA
>NC_091569.1:34779935-34792435 GCF_042767895.1 Penaeus vannamei | reverse complement strand
ACCGCCGTCGCTATAATCATGATTTCCATCGTTATCACTATTATTATTCACATTATTATCATTATGTTATCATTATTATCATTATGTTATCATTATCATCATTATGTTATCATTATCATCATTATGTTATCATTATCATCATTATGTTATCATTATCATCATTATGTTATCATTATCATCATCATTATGTTATCATTATTATCATCATTATGTTGTTATCATTAGCATCATTATCTTTATTATCATTATTACAACTATTATCATTATCATCATCATCACATAATATTTTGAATTATCGACACCATCCCTCTTAAACTAATCCACATTGTTTAATTCCAGACAACTCACATCATAAAATTTCGCTATCCCTACCTCACTGAGTAAAAAAAAAAAATTACATAATTACATAATAACAAAATTACCCCGTGAATATATGCCATGGCTACATATACGTAAGTTTGGTTATTGTTTTTATTCATAGATGGCTCTAGAGGTACTTGGTCCTACCTATCTCCCCTGTTTCCCCCTTTCCTTGATTTTTTAAAGCTTCTTTTGTTTTATTTTATTGTCTTTAATGTTATTACTATGCTAATAACAATTTAATAATCATATAGTCAGTAAGAATAATAACAGTATCAATATTAATAGTGTTAGAAGGAAAAACAAATTTTCCCGCCATTTCAAGGAAGAGGGAAGTCAGGCGCTATCACTTGGGACTCCTTGGTGGCTGAACGCATGTGGTTTTAGGTTAGGTTTGGTCAATTTTGTTTGGTTAATTTTGGTTTGGTCAGGTTTGGTTTGGCTTGATTGGTTAAGTTTGGCTTGGCTTGGCTTGGTTAGGTTTGGCTTGGTCAGGTTAGGTTAGGTTTGGTTTGGCTTGGTTAGGTTAGGTTTGGTTTGGCTTGGTCAGGTTAGGTTTGGTTTGGTTTGGCTTGGTTAGGTTTAGTTAGGTTTGGCTTGGTTAGATTTGGTTTGGTATGGTTAGTTTTAGGTTTGGCTTGGTTAGATTTGGAATGGTATGGTTTGGTTTGGTTTGGTCACTTTTGGTTTGGTTTGGCTTGGTCAGGTTTGGCTTGGTAAGGAACAAAATTCACACAAAAAACTACAGTTTGACAATACATAATTCTGTGGTGATTGGGATAATCAGAACGTGTTTTTTCTCACGAGTCGCTCAGCCGAAATTGCAGGAGGATCGTTGTGTATGTTGCAACAAATCCTGCAATCTGGTGAGAGGAACAAGAGAATTAGGTTGTTATTAAAAAAAAAAAAAATTTGATTAAGGTAAGATATATCATATCATGTCTCGTTCAATGCTGTTGTTATGTTCTGTGTTATATAATAGATAAGATTAATGATATACGTTGAAGTTATATTGTATTAGTACTCGACAAGGAAGGGAAAGTAAAAAAAAAAAAAAATACTATCTGTTTTTCTCTATGCCTATCTATTCCTAACGCGTTTAACCTTGGCTCTGGAGACTATCTATCTATCTGTCCACTAATGAACCGTATTCACGTTGCCAAATGTAGAATGAGAATAAATATCTTCACAAGAGATGTATCTTTTGCCTTGTGAAGATATTCATTCTCATTCGTACCTTTTTTTACTATGCATTGATCTATCTCTCATTCCCATTATTTATCCTGTCGATCTATCTATCTCTCCATAAATTTATCTATCACTCGGGTCTCTCTTGGATCTCACGCCCCTGTTTATCTATCCATTATCTATCTATTTCCCGATCCATCTACCTAGTTCTTGGCATGCAGTCTATCCATCTGGCTATCTCTCCCTTCACGTAATCTTTAATCTATCTTGATTTTTTTTTTTTTTTTTTTGTCTCTCCATATCTCTGTTTCTCTATGTCTCCCATCCATCCGTCTATCAGCATTCTACACGTCTCTCTATCTATCCATCTTGTACCTGCCTTTCCATCTACCTACTCACCAATTATCTATTTCCCCATCCATCTACCTAGCCCTTGTCACTGGGAGAGACCGAAGAGGCGCCCCAATCCTATCCATCTATCTCTCCGTATAGCAGTCTACCATCTATCTCTCTTTCTCTTCCTCTTTCTATCCAGTTATCCATCCATCTCTCCCTCCACGTATCTTTCAATGCGTCTATTTCTCCGTTTAACTGTCTATTATTTCTTTCCCTATCTCTCTCTTTTTGCTCAACACAATTTTGTGTTTCACTGCAACAAAAAAAGTCTTGGGGCAAGGTAGGTCATCCGTGATCAAATCAGAAAATACTACAGGCCGGCAGCATTGTTATCAATTTGTCCAACTCCTGAAACCTAAGAACACGACACAGGACACCAAACGGATGACAAACATTATCGTGCACACATGATTGATCAGTGCGTCGGTAATCACAAAACGGTGTTCGTAAGAACTGCAACTACCCCCTCTCACTAACAGACTGGTATTTCTACAACTTTTTTTTTTTTTTTTTTTTTCCAGAAGAGTACAGACTAAGAAACACAGACCTGTAATGGGCCTTCCTAGACAGGTCATAATCTGATAGACAATGAAATCGACTTGCTGATCGGTATGATCTGTGGATGGACATAAATAAAATCATAGGGCAAGAATAAGCAGAGAAGACATCGGTTACACAAGAACCGACCCCCCTCCCCCCTCTACCCCCACCCAAGAAAGGACGAAACAAATACCCTTTCCTCCATACCCTCCTCTCCCACACCCACTACCAGTAATTCTCCCCTCACGATAACCTCTCCCTTTCCCCCTGCCATCCAGCTGCCTTGCGCCCTTGTTGACTCGCCAGCCTCTAACACGGTCTATATACTTATATAGACCATGGCCTCCAACTCTGCTGAGCCATCTTCTGTGACTGACTTTTATCCGTTGGCACTCACGTTGACGAGCCTGGCCTTGGCGAGGACGAAGAGGCGCCCCAGCTGGAAGTCCGGGTAGGCCGACATCAGCTCCAGCAGCCGCCCCAGCTGGCCATGAGAAAGACACGGAAAGACATGAGAAGGATACGGGAAGGACATGAAATGGACATGAGGACATGAGAAGGATACGGGAAGGACATGAGGACATGAGAAGGACACGGATTCAGCTTTTCTCTTGTTTTCGAGGACATATATCATTGCACTAGTGCATCTGATGTCGAATGGATCCATGAACTATATTGCATGCTGTCACGTGGTGATCCGTGGCACTTCACTGAGATCATGAAGGAGAAGAGGACATACTAAGTCTTAACTGTTAAACAATATTCTTTCCTATGCTTTGCGTCTACTTATATCTCTTTGCGTATAGCTTTGCGGTGACAAGTATACGAAAAGGAATATTGTTTGGAAAAAGCTTCGATTATTTTACCTTCTCATTCACAGCTTCGTCGGTGACCAGGAGCCGCAGTGTGAGAAGTGTGTGGCGCAACGATTCCCTCTGGCGGCAGAAAAGCAAGTTAGAATGTTATTTATCGTCAAATGTTGGAGCAAACTCATTATCACTTTATGTGACAGTGTTCCCTCTGGGCCTTGGAAAAGGTTTAGGGCTAACGTCAACAACAAAAGTGCGTCTACGAGTCGGAATTGTCTACCTCCTCCTTTACCAACTCCGGGGAACAACACAGGAGGATAATGTTCGTGGTTTCCTTCAGACAGATAAAGGACAGCTCGAAGGCAAACTCGGTGCCCGTAGACATCAAATAGAAGATGGCCATTGTGAGATGCAGCATGGCTCTGAGCAGGATGAGAGCCACCGGCACGGCAATGTAGTCGTTGAACGCTTTCTGAAGCTCGTGTACGTCGAAGATCAATCGTGCGGCGAAGGAGGTTTTGTCGGCGTCCAACTGCTGCCGAAGGAGACGAAGGCGCGAGTGACTGTGCACGGCCCCGTCGGGGCATTCACTCTCGCTGCCCACGGTGGCCAGAAAGGTCTCCCGCAGGCTGTCGGGACCGACTCCCAGCACGTTTTTGTACAGGTCGGACATCGAGGAGCACACGGAGTGAAACAGAACGATGAGGGCAAGGACGGCGCTGTCGAGGATGTGTATCACGAAGAAGTAACCGAAGAAGTAGATCGTACTGGATTGGTCAGATACCTTTACAGCCTCCACCAATGAGTAGAAATGTATGGAAAAGTTGATTAGATAAAGCACCAGTCCACAACGCAAACCGTTTCTCGAAAACGTCTTGAGAGGGACAGAAACCCTTCTTAGCAAGAGGACGAGCCGCGTGATCAGGCTCGCTAAAGCCGACCAACTCACAACGAAGTTCGAAAACACCAAGGCGACTGCCACAATGTTTATGGCGATCGCGGTTTGTGTGGTGCTTCGCATTGTAGTTTCATTATCATTAATATGTATTTGTACGTCATAAAAGATGGAGATGGCAGAGACAGAGACCAGAGCCACGAAGAAAGCCTGCGACCAGAGCGTCAGCCATTTTGACTTGACGAGAAGCAAGGGCTCCTCCTCCCCTCGTGTGGGAGGCTTCCAAGCGCCCCCTCCTTCGCCCTGTCCTCGTCCGTCCCTCGGGGCTCTCGACGCGGCGGCGGCCCTCGCCCACGCGGGCCCTCGCCCCCCCTCCGGACGAGACGCGAGACCCAGAGAGTCCGGCCAAGTGTAGGGCAAGACGCCCAGGACGCGCAGGACCTTCAGGCTCCGCACCAGGGCCTTGTCGGGCGCGAAGCCCTCCCCGAACACCCCATTTGGCTTCATCGTTCAGCCTGTCGAGCTGGCACACGGGTGGAGGGAAGAACGGAAGAGCTCCAACCTCCTCAGCGATGGACGAAGAGCCGCAGACTGCAAGAACTGCAAGCGCGCGAGGAGCACGCGGATCGATCTCGCAGGCCTCCTTTGCGGGCGAAAGGAGGAAGGCGCTGACAGGCGGTTCGTATGAGGTTGAACAATGGCTCCTTCGCTGGCTTTGTCTCCTCGTGAATTCATCGATATGTTGGCGTGTATGCCTGTGCAACTTTATCATTGCAATTAGTTGTACTGTTATTGCTATTGTTATCATCATTATTGTCTTTGTTATTGCTGTAACTATTCTTATTGTACTGATAACAATGAAAATGATCCTCGTAATGATAATTATGACAGTGCTAACGGTGATAGTAATATGGATGATGATAACAATGATAATAATCATAATGATAACAATAATAATGGTAATGATAATGATGGTAATAATAATTATAATAATAATGATAATAATAATAGTAATGATGATAATAACAGTAATTTTGATAATGATAATAATAACAATAACAATAGTAATGATAATAATTATATTGATGATAATAAGATTAAAAACAAAAACGATGATCATAATAATAATAATGCGAATACAAAAAAGAATAAAAGTGATAATACTAATAATAATGATAATAATTAATATTATTCTAACCATAATCATGATGATAACATTGATGACAATGAAAAAGATGATAATAATAATACTAATTGTGATAATAGTGATAATGATAATGATAGTAATATTAATGATATTTGAAATGATAATAATGATTATAATGAAAACAATAATTAATGATAATGATAACAATAATGCTAATAAAAGTAATGCTAATAATAACATTGTCAATAATAATAGTAATGATAATAACGATAAGGATGATAATAATGATGACGATGATAATGATACATATAATAGTAATAGAATAATGATAAAAAATAATAAAAATAATAGTAATGATAAAAATAATAAAGATAATAATGATAATAGCAATAATAATAATGATAATAGTAATTATACTAATACCAATTATAATAACAATAGTAATAATCAATGAAAATATCAATTATTATTTTCATCGTCATTATCATCAGTATCATTATCATAATCATTATTATCATTATCATTATTATCATCATCATTATTATCATTATCATTATTATCATCATCATTATTATCATTGTTATTAAGTTAGTATTATTATTACTATTAATATCATTATCATTGTTATTAAGTTAGTATTATTATTACTATTAATATCATTATCATTGCTATTATTACCCTTATAATTATCATTATCATCAGGATTATGTTAGTGATAACAATAATATCAATGATAATAATAATGATAATCTTACTATCACCATCGTCATATCATAATGAATTGATCTTCTTGTTGAATAATTTTGTTATCTTCCCTATTATGAACATCACCATTACGATAGTGATACGGATTAGATAATTAATTACATGAGCATAACAATCAACCAGAATCAAGTCCACAATCAACCAGAATCAAGTCCATAATCAACCAGAATCAAGTCCATAATCAGCCAGAATCATGTCCATAATCAGCCAGAATCAAGTCCATAATCAGCCAGAATCAAGTCCACAATCAACCAGAATCAAGTCCATAATCAACCAGAATCAAGTCCACAATCAACCAGAATCAAGTCCATAATCAACCAGAATCAAGTCCACAATCAATCAGAATCAAGTCCACAGTCAATCAGAATCTAGTCCACAATCTATCAGAATCAAGTCCACAGTCAACCAGAATCAAGTCCACAGGCAACCAGAATCAAGTCCACAGGCAACCAGAATCAAGTCCATAATCAACCAGAATCAAGTCCACAGTCAACCAGAATCAAGTCCACAGTCAACCAGAATCAAGTCTACAGTCAACCAGAATCAAGTCCACAGTCAACCAGAATCAAGTCCACAGTCAACCAGAATCAAGTCCACAATCTATCAGAATCAAGTCCACAGTCAACCAGAATCAAGTCCACAGTCAACCAGAATCAAGTCCACAGTCAACCAGAATCAAGTCCACAATCAACCAGAATCAAGTCCATAGTCAACCAGAATCAAGTCCACAGCCAACCAGAATCAAGTCCACAATCAACCAGAATCAAGTCCATAATCAGCCAGAATCAAGTCCACAATCAATCAGAATCAAGTCCATAATTAGCCAGAATCATGTCCACAGTCAACCAGAATCAAGTCCACAATCAATCAGAATCAAGTCCACAGTCAATCAGAATCAAGTCCACAGTCAATCAGAATCAAGTCCACAGTCAACCAGAATCAAGTCCACAGTCAACCAGAATCAAGTCCACAGTCAACCAGAATCAAGTCCACAGGCAACCAGAATCAAGTCCACAGTCAACCAGAATCAAGTCCACAGTCAACCAGAATCAAGTCCACAGTCAACCAGAATCAAGTCCATAATCAGCCAGAATCAAGTCCACAGTCAACCAGAATCAAGTCCACAGTTAACCAGAATCAAGTCCACAGTCAACCAGAATCAAGTCCACAGTCAACCAGAATCAAGTCCACAGTCAATCAGAATCTAGTCCACAATCAACCAGAATCAAGTTCACAATCAACCAGAATCAAGACCACAGTCAACCAGAATCAAGACCACAGTCAACCAGAATCAAGTCCACAGTCAACCAGAATCAAGTCCACAATCAACCAGAATCAAGATCACAGTCAACCAGAATCAAGACCACAGTCAACCAGAATCAAGTCCACAATCAACCAGAATCAAGACCACAGTCAACCAGAATCAAGACCACAGTCAACCAGAATCAAGTCCACAATCAACCAGAATCAAGACCACAGTCAACCAGAATCAAGACCACAGTCAACCAGAATCAAGTCCACAGTCAACCAGAATCAAGTCCACAATCAACCAGAATCAAGACCACAGTCAACCAGAATCAAGACCACAGTCAACCAGAATCAAGACCACAGTCAACCAGAATCAAGACCACAGTCAACCAGAATCAAGACCACAGTCAACCAGAATCAAGACCACAGTCAACCAGAATCAAGTCCACAGTCAACCACAATCAAGTTCACAATCAACCAGAATCAAGACCACAGTCAACCAGAATCAAGACCACAGTCAACCAGAATCAAGTCCACAATCAACCAGAATCAAGACCACAGTCAACCAGAATCAAGACCACAGTCAACCAGAATCAAGACCACAGTCAACCAGAATCAAGTCCACATTCAACCAGAATCAAGTCCACATTCAACCAGAATCAAGTCCACAGTCAACCAGAATCAAGTCCACAATCAATCAGAATCTAGTCCACAATCAACCAGAATGAAGTCCACAGTCAACCAGAATCAAGACCACAGTCAACCAGAATCAAGTCCACAATCAACCAGAATCAAGACCACAGTCAACCAGAATCAAGGCCAGAATCAGCCAGAATCAAGTCCACAGTCAACCAGAATCAAGTCCACAGTCAATCAGAATCTAGTCCACAATCAACCAGAATGAAGTCCACAGTCAACCAGAATCAAGACCACAGTCAACCAGAATCAAGGCCAGAATCAGCCAGAATCAAGTCCACAGTCAACCAGAATCAAGTCCACAGTTAACCAGAATCAAGTCCACAGTCAACCAGAATCAAGTCCACAGTCAACCAGAATCAAGTCCACAGTCAATCAGAATCTAGTCCACAATCAACCAGAATCAAGTTCACAATCAACCAGAATCAAGACCACAGTCAACCAGAATCAAGACCACAGTCAACCAGAATCAAGTCCACATTCAACCAGAATCAAGTCCACATTCAACCAGAATCAAGTCCACAGTCAACCAGAATCAAGTCCACAATCAATCAGAATCTAGTCCACAATCAACCAGAATGAAGTCCACAGTCAACCAGAATCAAGACCACAGTCAACCAGAATCAAGTCCACAATCAACCAGAATCAAGACCACAGTCAACCAGAATCAAGGCCAGAATCAGCCAGAATCAAGTCCACAGTCAACCAGAATCAAGTCCACAGTCAATCAGAATCTAGTCCACAATCAACCAGAATGAAGTCCACAGTCAACCAGAATCAAGACCACAGTCAACCAGAATCAAGGCCAGAATCAGCCAGAATCAAGTCCACAGTCAACCAGAATCAAGTCCACAGTTAACCAGAATCAAGTCCACAGTCAACCAGAATCAAGTCCACAGTCAACCAGAATCAAGTCCACAGTCAATCAGAATCTAGTCCACAATCAACCAGAATCAAGTTCACAATCAACCAGAATCAAGACCACAGTCAACCAGAATCAAGACCACAGTCAACCAGAATCAAGTCCACAGTCAACCAGAATCAAGTCCATAATCAACCAGAATCAAGTCCACAGTCAACCAGAATCAAGTCCACATTCAACCAGAATCAAGACCACAGTCAACCAGAATCAAGTCCACAATCAATCAGAATCAAGTCCACAGTCAACCAGAATCAAGTCCACATTCAACCAGAATCAAGTCCACAGTCAACCACAATCAAGTCCACAATCAACCAGAATCAAGACCACAGTCAACCAGAATCAAGTCCACAGTCAATCAGAATCTAGTCCATAATCAACCAGAATGAAGTCCACAGTCAACCAGAATCAAGTCCACAATCAATCAGAATCTAGTCCACAATCAACCAGAATGAAGTCCACAGTCAACCAGAATCAAGACCACAGTCAACCAGAATCAAGACCACAGTCAACCAGAATCAAGTCCACAATCAACCAGAATCAAGTCCACAGTCAACCAGAATCAAGTCCACAATCAATCAGAATCTAGTCCACAATCAACCAGAATGGAGTCCACAGTCAACCAGAATCAAGTCCACATTCAACCAGAATCAAGTCCACAATCAACCAGAATCAAGTCCACAGTCAACCAGAATCAAGTCCACAGTCAACCAGAATCAAGTCCACAATCAACCAGAATGAAGTCCACAGTCAACCAGAATCAAGTCCACAGTCAACCAGAATCAAGTCCACAATCAATCAGAATCTAGTCCACAATCAACCAGAATGAAGTCCACAGTCAACCAGAATCAAGTCCACAATCAATCAGAATCTAGTCCACAATCAACCAGAATCAAGTCCACAGTCAACCAGAATCAAGTCCACAGTCAACCAGAATCAAGTCCACAGTCAACCAGAATCAAGTCCACAATCAATCAGAATCAAGTCCACAATCAACCAGAATGAAGTCCACAGTCAACCAGAATCAAGTCCACAATCAATCAGAATCTAGTCCACAATCAACCAGAATCAAGTCCACAGTCAACCAGAATCAAGTCCACAGTCAACCAGAATCAAGTCCACAGTCAACCAGAATCAAGTCCACAATCAATCAGAATCTAGTCCACAATCAACCAGAATCAAGTCCACAGTCAACCAGAATCAAGTCCACAATCAATCAGAATCTAGTCCACAATCAACCAGAATCAAGTCCACAGTCAACCAGAATCAAGTCCACAATCAATCAGAATCTAGTCCACAATCAACCAGAATCAAGTCCACAGTCAACCAGAATCAAGTCCACAATCAATCAGAATCTAGTCCACAATCAACCAGAATCAAGTCCACAATCAATCAGAATCAAGTCCACAGTCAACCAGAATCAAGTCCACAATCAATCAGAATCTAGTCCACAATCAATCAGAATCTAGTCCACAATCAACCAGAATGAAGTCCACAGTCAACCAGAATCAAGTCCACAATCAATCAGAATCTAGTCCACAATCAACCAGAATCAAGTCCACAATCAACCAGAATCAAGTCCACAGTCAACCAGAATCAAGTCCACAGTCAACCAGAATCAAGTCCACAGTCAACCAGAATCAAGTCCACAATCAATCAGAATCAAGTCCACAATCAATCAGAATCTAGTCCACAATCAACCAGAATGAAGTCCACAGTCAACCAGAATCAAGTCCACAATCAATCAGAATCTAGTCCACAATCAACCAGAATCAAGTCCACAGTCAACCAGAATCAAGTCCACAGTCAACCAGAATCAAGTCCACAGTCAACCAGAATCAAGTCCACAATCAATCAGAATCTAATCCACAATCAACCAGAATGAAGTCCACAGTCAACCAGAATCAAGTCCACAATCAATCAGAATCTAGTCCACAATCAACCAGAATCAAGTCCACAGTCAACCAGAATCAAGTCCACAGTCAACCAGAATCAAGTCCACAATCAATCAGAATCAAGTCCACAGTCAACCAGAATCAAGTCCACAGTCAACCAGAATCAAGTCCACAGTCAACCAGAATCAAGTCCACAGTCAACCCTCGGGATTGCCACGTACGTCCGGCCCCCCAGTGGCCATGCAGGCTCTGGATAGAGACCTTGAGCCGACGAGGGCTTGGGTCCCGAGCCACAAGCGATCAATCCCTAGTTTGCGCGCATCAGGTGAAGAGCAGGTAGTCTCCTCACACCCTCGGTCTTCGTCTGTCGGGTCTCGTGGAAGGGTCGATGGAGCCAACTGGTGTGTTTGGCGAAGGATCTGCGCCCGACAAGGCCCTGGTGCGGAGCCTGAAGGTC
Organism: Penaeus vannamei; assembly: GCF_042767895.1. Classification (NCBI taxonomy): domain Eukaryota; kingdom Metazoa; phylum Arthropoda; class Malacostraca; order Decapoda; family Penaeidae; genus Penaeus; species Penaeus vannamei. The sequence continues at coordinate 34,781,120 of NC_091569.1, read as the reverse complement.
CTGCGCGTCCTGGGCGTCTTGCCCTACACTTGGCCGGACTCTCTGGGTCTCGCGTCTCGTCCGGAGGGGGGGCGAGGGCCCGCGTGGGCGAGGGCCGCCGCCGCGTCGAGAGCCCCGAGGGACGGACGAGGACAGGGCGAAGGAGGGGGCGCTTGGAAGCCTCCCACACGAGGGGAGGAGGAGCCCTTGCTTCTCGTCAAGTCAAAATGGCTGACGCTCTGGTCGCAGGCTTTCTTCGTGGCCCTGGCCTCTGTCTCTGCCATCGCCCTCTTCTTTGACGTACAAATACATATTAATGATAATGAAACTACAATGCGAAGCACCACACAAACCGCGATCGCCATAAACATTGTGGCAGTCGCCTTGGTGTTTTCGAACTTCGTTGTGAGTTGGTCGGCTTTAGCGAGCCTGATCACGCGGCTCGTCTTCTTGCTAAGAAGGGTTTCTGTCCCTCTCAAGACGTTTTCGAGAAACGGTTTGCGTTGTGGACTGGTGCTTTATCTAATCAACTTTCTGATACAGTCCTACTCAAGGGTTTCGGATGCTCTGACATTTGACCTATCTTACAATATCTACTGTTGCATCTTTGTGATACTCATCCTCGACAGCGCCGTCCTTGCCCTCATCGTTATGTTTCACTCCGTGTGCTCCTCGATGTCCGCCCTGTACAAAAACGTGCTGGGAGTCGGTACCGATAGCCTGCGGGAGACCTTTCTGGCCGCCGTGGGCAGCGAGAGTGAATGCCCCGACGGGGCCGTGCACAGTCACTCGCGCCTTCGTCTCCTTCGGCAGCAGTTGGACGCCGACAAAACCTCCTTCGCCGCACGATTGATCTTCGATGTACAAGAGTTTCAGAAAGCGTTCAACGACTACATGGCCGTGCCGGTGGCTCTCATCCTGCTCAGAGCCATGCTGCATCTCACAATGTCCATCTTCTATTTGATGTCTACGGGCACCGAGTTTGCCTTCGAGCTGTCCTTTATCTGTCTGAAGGAAACCACGAACATTATCCTCCTGTGTTGTTCCCCGGAGTTGGTAAAGGAGGAGGTAGACAATTCCGACTCGTAGACGCACTTTTGTTGTTGACGTTAGCCCTAAACCTTTTCCAAGGCCCAGAGGGAACACTGACACATAAAGTGATAATGAGTTGGCTCCGACATTTGACGATAAATAACATTCTAACTT
>NC_091569.1:34769935-34774935 GCF_042767895.1 Penaeus vannamei | reverse complement strand
GTATTCGTATGTGTGTATGTCTGTTTGTTCCTTGTAACATTGTACGTATGTGATGGAATGTGTGTGGGAGCGTCTGTGCATGTCTGTTTGTTCATTGTAACATGTGTACGTATGTCTGTGGAAGCGTCTTGTGTGCGTTGTCATATGAATCGATATGTCAATAAAATGACATGAAAAGGCTTGACAGTTCAGTTTTTTTCAGAGCTGACCATATACGTGTAAGATTGATCAGCATGTATATTGATTTTCATTTTGTTTCGTTCGTCCCAATGCGTCCTTAGAGCTGCCATTGTGTAATTATTATTGTCTGTATGATCATTATCAGTCATTTGTGTGAGCATTTCTACGCGCTTTTTATTTATTTATTGTGTGTGTGTCTATGTGAGTGCGCAATTACACACACACATCACAAACACACACACACACACACATATATCTATCTATCTATCTATATATATGTAAATGTGTGTGTGTGTGTGTACGTATGTATATATACATGAATATATGCATTTTGTAAGCATGCATGTATACATTTATATTTATTGATATATGTGTATCTGTATGGATGTGTGTGTGTGTGTGTGAGCGCCCAAATGTTGGGTCTTACAAGAGTTGGTAGATGGCGAGCTTAGGGTTTCGGGTAGACAACCAAGATGTCTTGACTCCTTTACTGAATAAGATGTTGGAGTGCGGCAGCTCCTCGGAGCGAGGTGTTGCTCCTTGGCTCCCCGCAGGGAGTCTGCCTCATCTCCTATACAATGGTCTAAAGATCGCACCGAGTCACATTGTTAGGATGTGACGAACGGTGATGAACAAGCAAGCGTTACAAAAATACAAAGCCCTTGTGGAAGAGATAGACAACACAACATTCTAATGTCTGGTGGGGCAAGAAGAGAGGAATGAACAGAAGAAGCGATGGTCAGGCGTATATGCATATGTATATGTATGTGTGAAGGTACGTATGTGACAAACATGTAAGATTTTATTTATATATATATATATATATATATATATATATATATATAATTTAGTAATTAGATATAGATAGAGCTATTGTTGTTCTGCTTAGCTCCTCACTGCCTATGATCCTCCCAGGGTCGACGCACGCCCACTGTGCCACCCTCACTGTTAATACTGTATTCTTTCTCGGTCAGTCCCACTGTTTTGCTGTCTCCCCGTTTTCTGTTTTATCTACCATGTATTTAATATTTTGTTCTGCCTTTAGCATCACATTACGGTTTGTATCTTTATGTATTAGGATTATTATGGTTAGCTTAGCTTAATTTTGCGCCTTATTACATTCTCTGACTGGCGTATGTGGCGGAGGATCGCGATGTAATACTCGTACACACGTCACCTATATATATAGATATCCACACGTTACTCATATGTATGTCCACGCACACGCAGCCCTTTACAGCTCCCCAGGGACCCTAACACTCAAAGCTAATCCTTCACAGACCTCTCCTCTTCACGTACATAAAGTACCCAGAGAGTCACCCTCTCTCCCCTCATACTATTGCCACACATATCCTATATCATATATCCTTACACATACCCTATACAATTATACTAGCCCACACATTCCACAAAATCGTGCATATAACCAAGGTCGCCACTACCCAACTGTACGGACTGAACCTCTGTCCAACCTCTGTACCAGCCTCCTATCATAAACCTGTCAATCAGAAGAACCCCGGAGTCTGTCTACCCGAGCAGCAGACTGTCTCACACGAGACACAGCTCAGCTAGCACCTACAGCAATTCGTCACGCCTATAGTATGTGTGTGTGTGTGTTTGTGTGTGATTGTGTGTGTGTGTGTGTGTGTGTGTGTGTGTGTGTGTGTGTGTGTGTGTGTGTGTGTGTGTGTGTGTGTGTGTGTGTGTGTATGTGTGTGTGTGTGTGTATGTGTGTTTGTGTGTGTGTGTGTGTTTGTATGTGTGTGTGTGTGTGTGTGTGTACACATGCAAGAATTATATGCATATAAAGGCTTGTGTATTCGTGCATACATGCATGACGTGTAAAAAATCGAAAGTTAGGTCTCGCCACTTTGAGATTCTGCACAGCTCACGTGGGGGGGGGGGGGTTAGGGGGTTAGGGGGCAAGGTTTATATATTATAGACCTTGCTAAGGTTGGGCTAAGGAATAGACCCACTGGAAAGGTTACTATAGAAAACTACATTACATTGAGGGGTAACCATTCTATTTATACACCAACAATTCCCTCTCCTTTGTCGAAGGTAAAATTGTTTCATTCGCCTTAATGTAGTCTATTAGTCACTATAAATGGCACGATCTTCCTTTTAATTATCCCGCTGTGTTGATCATCTCTCCCAAAACTCTGATTTGAGGCTTTAAATACATTTTTTGAAAATTTCTGACTATAAAACTCTTCGGCATGAAGTCCTACCGGACATTAACAATCTTTCACAACGTTTAATCAGCTTTAATTGCCTTCTTTTACTAACGTGAGCAAAATTTTAGAAGAGTCTGATCCCCCGTTCTTAGACCGGTGGACACAAAGGAGTTTATGTGACCTCGACAGCAGTTCAGGAAAGACGACAGCCTCGCAAATGGTGGTCAACACTTAAAGTATCTCTGTTCGGTTTTGAGTCCTTCATTCCTCATTTAATGAAGCCTTTAATGAAGTGTTACATATAGTCCGATTGAGATAACTACCTTGTTAGCAGAATGATTTAATTCAAAACAGTTGAGAAGATATTGAAGTTCCTCCTTCATGTCAACCATTACCATGCTTTAATTCATTTGCTTTCAGGTCATCTAAAATCAAGTATCTGTTTTCAGAATTAGAAAAATATGGTGTAGACACTAATGGATTGCTTCCTATGATCTTAAAGAGTAAATGGTCAATTAGCTCCTAAATTAGCTGTAATCTTACGCCTTTTAGCTCGTCAAGGGTCATTTTCAGTGTTGGCGCTTTGGTAATGTCACCCCTATTCCCAAGGGCCCACTACAGTCTCCACCTACCGACTATTGGCCCATTTCAATTATACCAATTTTATCTAAGGGTTTGAACATTTGCTGGTCAGTCATCTTCCAATATATTTGAGACCGTTTCTTCCAGAGACTCAGAAAGGGACCTGGCTGCAATGATACGTTGCTTGTGTTGGCGTATGAAATGCAGTATGCTTTAGATAAGACCAAGTAGAAAAAAAATCTTTTGGTTCAGGAAACACGACTCCCTCTGGAGGTGGGTCAATAGGTCAGGATTTCTTTTTATGTTTTGTTTTTATTTATTATTTATTTTTCATTCATTATTATTATTATTCTATTATTTCTTATTCATTATTATTATTCTATTATTTCTTATTCATTATTATTATTCTATTATTTCTTATTCATTATTATTATTCTATTATTTCTTATTCATTATTATTATTCTATTATTTTTTATTCAATATTTTATTATCTTTTATTCATTATTATTATTGTTGTTGTTGTTTTTGAGAAGTGATGTAACCAACCTCTTCGTGGACACCACTTCACTCTAAACCCTGTCACCTAGACCTATATATTACTGAAAAAATAAAACTGAGGTTTAAATTCAAAATACAAATCTTGTTTATGTTCCAAAACTCTCCGTCAGAAGACTGTCCCGTCTGCACGCTCGTCCAATGTATGCATGGATCCATATCTGTATGCATATCTGGATGGATGGATGCATATCAGTATATTTGCATAATGTATGTATGTGTGTATGTATCCATGTATGTAGGTAAGTGTATGTATGAGTGTATACATGAATTCATACGTGCATGTCTAAGACTAATACAGAGAAAGAGGGAGGGAGGAAGAGGAAGAAAGAGAGAAAGAATGGGGTGAGGGAGAGAGAAAAATACAGGCAGATTTACAAGCCGATACATCGACACCACAGCATTATATCGAAAAGCGAGATAATTCATGACACGCCATGCACGGGGAGTCCATGGCAAATTCTACTGGATTTGAATATTAACCTTAAATTCCATGACTTCTGCTTTACGGTGGTTTTCACATAAAGGCAAAAGGCAGAGAGAGGTCTTGGTAGAAAGTGGCTTGTGAATTATTACTGTTATTGTTATCATCTCGTTTTTTGTTGTTTTCGTACTGTTGCTTTTGTTCTTATCTTTGTTCTTATTTTTGTTGTTTTATAGGTTTTTGTTATTATTATTTCTGATTATCACTATCGTAACCACTATTAATATTATTACCATCATTGTTATTATTATTATTGTTATAATTGTATAACATTGTCATCATTATGATTATTACTATTATCGTGATTGTAATGGATAATCATAAACTCCGTAGAGTTATAGAAGTTGGTTTGGTAGCGTGTTACCCAACTCCAGGTAATGTCCATATGAGTTTGGCTTAATTGGCAATGACTCTCAGGTGAGTTAAGAGTGATCCCGTAATCACAATAAAAGAACTATAAAATATCTCTGGCTAGCTAAAAGGCAACATAAAAAAGAGCCTCCATATTAAACATTCACTTCGCACAAACGCTCAAAACATAACCAATACATAAGATAACACACCATACACTTACTTGGAAAGAGGTAACACGCCACAGCACGAGAAGCACCACCCGCTTCACACCGCCCACTCCTGCGTCACTGCCAACGCCGCGACGCCCTTGCTATTATCACATCTAGATTTACGATTCTCTCACACCCTCTGGGCCCGAGAGCCGCCCGCCCGCCCTCGTCCCGTCACGGAAGGGGAGGGGCGGTGGTCAGCCAGTTAAAAATCCAAACGGTCTGTGTGTGTGTGCAAAAAAAGCCTCTTTCTCTTAGACTAACCTTGATCCTTTATACTCGTAGTTTCCCGCGCTTGGTGATACTTTACCCATAATGCACTTTATTTAATATATCGAATAGTATATGGTGAGTTTTAAATAAGCTTAGAAATACATAAAATAAAAAAGGAAGATAAAACTATGCAAAAATGGGTACAAAAATAGATAAAGGGCGGGAAAGGACGACAAGGTGAAAGA
>NC_091569.1:34757435-34764935 GCF_042767895.1 Penaeus vannamei | reverse complement strand
TTTCATCAATCTCACATGAAGATTAAGAGCACAAGAAAAGTAAAGAAAAAAAGCATATATATCTAAACCACAAGAAATGCCGCATTGTCAACCGACGTATAAAAGCGTTCGAGTAAGTCATGCATGCGCATTCACCCGACTGCCATCATAGACGACAGACACACGAACGCTCTCCATGGCATCTCTGGGAATTATTTTCTTCGCGATTTGCGGGTAAGTTTACAAAGCGGAAAAAGCCAATGGTAAGATAAATGAAAACCGAAATTGATAGACATTTATATATCTATATCTATCTGTCTATCTACCTACCTACTTACCTACCTACCTTTCTATCTATCTATCTATCTATCTACCTATCTATCTATCTATCTATCTATCTATCTATCTATCTATCTATCTATCTATCTATCTATCTATCTATCTATCAATCTATCTATCTATCTATCTATCTATCTATCTATCTATCTATCTATCTATCTATCTATATATATATATATATATATATATATATATATGTATGTATGCTTACATATAGTCGCAGACAAAAGATAAATCACAGTTGCCAGTCTCAGAACAGCTTCCCTTTTTGGCGCGAAAAGTTCAGGAGCAAGGAAGGGGCAGGGAAACGGGGCGGCTGATGAGAAATGTTCGGTTGTATGGTTTGTATATGTACTGCAATTCAGGGCCATAGGCTAGGAGGTTTGATAACCAGTTATGGTAATATTTAACAGCGTATTACGCCTTGGTCGTCGGAAAAGTTAAGATAAACAGCGACACTATGAATCACATCAGTTTCTCTCGCGAGCCAGAGAGACTTACTGACGTGGTAACTTCTCTTTAAACGAGTCATTTGTGTTTCTCTGTCCAATACTATTGTGCGGATGGTATTGGATCAGGTTATGGAGTTTATGTAAAAAACTTTCTATGGCGTTAGTTGTATTTCTTGTTGTTTATGTAAATAACTTTCAATGGCGTTAGTTATATTTCTTATTGAGTTTATGTAAGAAACCTTCAATGGCGTTAGTTGCATTTCTTGTTGAGTTTATGTAAGAAACTCTCTATGGCGTTGTATTTCTTGTTGATTTTCCAAACTCAATGTCATTCAGACGCTGACATACTTGAGTCCATCGAAAAACGCGTTCTCGGCATTTACTTTATATTGTCCCAACACGCCAACTATGTATTACAGGATATCATAGCAACATAGAACGGGCTGTTATGTGGCTGATTATATTGACCCAACACGTCAACTATGCATTACAACATATAGCTACATAGAACAGACTTATGTGACTGATTTCTTGTGCGTGCGTGCGTGTGTGTGTGTGTGTGTGCGTCTTCCTGCTGCTGCTAGCAGCTCTCCGTGGGCTCCTCCTGGAGCTCCTGATCTTCTTGCTGCTGCTAACAGCTCTCCGCAGGAGAGGTTATAAATTCATATCAATGCGGCCATTGCATTATTCCATCTTTCACATACATACATACCCACACACACACACACGCACACACACACACACACACACACACACACACACACACACACACACACACACACACACACACACACACACACACACACACACACACACACACATCTATCTATCTATCTATCTATCTCTCTCTCTCTCTGTCTCTCTCTCTCTCTCTCTCTCTCACTATGTATATATATATATATATATATATATATATATATATATATATGTATATATATATGTATATATATATATATGTATATATATATGTATATATATATATATATATATATATATATATATATATATATATATATATATATGCACACACACACACACACATATGTATATATAAATATATATATATATATATATATATATATATATATATATATATATACATATGTATATATGTATGCATAAACGCACACACACACATACACACACACACACACACACACATACACACACACACACACACACACACACACACATATATATATATATATATATATATATATATATATATATATATATATATATGTATGTATGTATGTGTGTATCTCTCTCTCTCTCTCCGCTCAGCAGCTATTCAATCTCATTCAATTTCAGTTGCAAAACAGTTTTCTAAAATGCTTGCTTCCCTCCCCATCCCAGGGCCAACGGCGCTCTACGAACCTCGGTTTCGCCGCAGAAGGACGTCGGTGCTCAGTCGCTGCTCTCCGAGGTGCTGGCGGGCCCCTTGGACGGCGACAAGATCCTTCTCTTCCTCGACTCCGGGGCCTCGCAGGTCATTGACGTCGACCTCTTGTTGCGAGAGATCAGACTGACCACCTCCGTCATTCTTGTGGCCCTCGAGGAGCCGGAGGCGTTCCTACGGAAGGCCCCCAACCGGCTCATCCGCGGGAGCTTCGTGACGGTGGTGCTCGCCTTCACAAGGAGCCCCGCGCCCCTCCTGGACAGCCTCGGCTTTGACTGGAACCCTGACTTCCTGCTGCTCCTCAGCCTCAACGGGAGCCTCGACACGGCACCAATGCTCGAGGACGAGCGGGTACAGAGGTCGAAGTACATGACCCTCATCGAGTACGGCAGGAGGGCTTCCTCGACGTTCCACGTCTTCACCAGCAGACCCTTCAGGCCGACGAGGACGGGCTACGCAGTCAAGTCCCCAATCGGAGCGTGGAACAAGCTGCTCTTCGCGAAAAAGTCCAAGCTGTTCCCTGAAAGATTCGCGACGCTGGACGGCGCCGTGCTGCAGCTGGGGTCCTGGTGCGACGACTTCCCCTTCCTGTACTCCGAAGGGGACGGCTGCGTCGGGAGCACGCTCGAGCTCCTGGACGTGATCGCGGCGCAGCTCAACTTTTCGTACGTGGTGCAGATGGAACCCGAAGACCAGAACTGGGGCTCCAAGGAAAACGGCACCTGGACGGGCATGCTCGGCGACCTCGTGTACAACGGGAAGGACCTCGTCGTGAACTCCCTGCTCCTGACGGAACAGCCCTTCGCCGAATTCGACTCGACTTACCCGTACCACATGGAGAGCTACGCCTTCATCCTCGAAATCCCTCCCCCGGTGCCGCAGTGGCGGGGCCTCCTCTACCCCTTCACCAAACTGATGTGGGGCGCCATCATTGGCACGACTCTGGCGGTGATCGTCCTGCTGCAGCTGTGCCTCGCGGTGGCCCCCGACACGCAGGACGCCTCGCAGGTCTTCCTCCTGGTCAGTAGTGGATCAGTAAGGGCGTGAGAGCACCTGGAACATACACGTGATCATATGTGCACGTACATACATTCCCAATTCCAATCCCATAGCATAAGCATAGCACGAAACGAAACCAATGCACAGCAGAACAAGGTCTATATAAGTATCTACTTAATATAGACCTTGCAGCAGAATCTCTTGCTCGCCGACAGGTGTGGGCGGGCGTCGTGAGGCAGTCGGTGAAGCACAGCCTCGGCACCTCCTGGACGCGCCTCTGGGCCGGCTTCTGGTGGCTGGCGACGCTCATCATCACCACGGGATACACGTCCAACCTGGTCGCCTTCCTCACCGTGCCCGTCTACCCGAAGCGGATCGAGACGGTGGACCAGCTGGCCGCGTCGAAACTCAGGTGGGTGGATAGGCAGATGGATAGTCAGGTAGATACACACATATACACACTGAGGGAGAGGGAGAGAGATAGATAGAAAGAGAGAGAGAAGGAGGAAGGACTGAATAGATAAAGTGAAAAGGGGAGGGAGAAAGAGAGAAAGAAAACTGAGAGAGAGAAAGGATGAAGGACTGAATAGATAAAGTGAAAAGGGGAGGGAGAAAGAGAGGAAGAAAAATGAGAGAAAGAGAGAGAGAGAAATAGAAGAAAATAAAACCCGCGCTCAGAGTACCAAACCCCAGGTTGTTCCTCGAAGCCATTTCGGGGCAAGAAAGTAACATCAGACACATCGCCCTTATATCCATGAATAATACAGACCGATATGAGATACGGACATAATAATTCATTCATAGACAAGGAAGTGATGGGAAAATAGGAGAATAACAGAGAATTTCGATAAATATTCAATAGAGACGAGGTTTAGGAATACGACCCAGAATAAAGATACATTTTTCACATAAATTGGATATTCCTCCTACATGAATAAATGGATGCGGGATAATGCTCCTTCAGGATATATGCAGGATGGATTTGGCATGGATTATGAACAAGATGTGCGCTCATTCAATCCATCTCTATCGATGACGCATTTTCGATATATGATATTATCCCGGCCAAAAAAAAAAAAAAAAAAAAAAAAAAAAAAAAAAAAAAAAAAAAAAACTGTGAGTAGGATAGTTTTAACTTTTTTTTTTCACTTCAATCCATCTCTATCGATGACGCATTTTCGATATTATCCCGGCCAAAAAAAAAAAGATAATAAATAAATAAATAAAAAACTGTGAGTAGGATAGTTTTAACTTTTTTTCACTTGTATTTTTTTTCTTTTTTACAGTGAATGATAATACATAAATAGGCATTGGAAGCCGAACTGATAGATTTTTGAGAGAAAAAAAACTGTCAATAAATTCATAACAGAGTTAAATGACAGACGAAAGAGAATCAGAATTAATTTATTAATTTATCTATTAATCAATATTAATGATAATTAAGAAACAAACGAATGAGCATAAAACAGGGAATAAACAACAGAGTAAAATAACATAAAAACAGAACCTTTCACAACATTATACAACAATAACAATCAAACAAAAACAAACAAGAACTTCTCACATCCATTTAATACAACAGGAACAATCAACAACAAAAATTATTCACAATCCTGAACAGTCAACAACAACAACAAAAATCCTTCAAATCAACGTAATACATCAATAACAATCAGTCAAAAACAAAACAAAAGACAATCCTTCACATCCTCAACAATCAGCCACAAAAATACTTTACAATCCTTAACAATCAACAAATAACATAAAAAAAAAACCCTTCACAATCGTTAACAATCAACAAATAACAACAAATATTCTTCACATATTTTTGACAATCAACAAAATAACTCCTTCACATCAACATCATATATCAATAACAAACAAACAAAAAATCCTTCACAATCCATAATCAACAAAGGGCAACAAAAAATCTTCACATATTCTTAACAATCACCCCAAAAAAAATCTTTCACATCACAATACATCAATAACAAAAAAAAAAAATCCTTCACAATCCTTAACAACCAACAGACAACAAATATTCTCCAGATATCCTTAACAATCACAAAAATATCCTTCACATCACAATACATCAATAACAACCGAACAAAAACAAAAAACAAAAACATCACATCATCATACATCAGAAACAATCAAACAAAAAATATCCTTCACATCGCAATACATCAATAACAACCGAACAAAAACAAAAAACAAAAACATCACATCATCATACATCAGAAACAATCAAACAAAAAAAATCCTTCACATCACAATACATCAATAACAATCGAAAACAAAAAACAACAACAAAATCCTTCACATCACAATACATCAATAACAACCAAACAAAAACAAAAAACAACAAAATCCTTCACAGCACAATAAATCAATAACAACCAAACAAAAACAAAAAACAAAAACATCACATCATCATACATCAATAACAATCAAATAACAAATAACAACAAAATCCTTCCCAACCCCCAACGCAAAACCCTCTACCTCCTTCCTCCCGGCAGGATCTGCATGCAGGACTACGGCAGCTTCCTTCCCGACGCCCTCAGGGTCTCCGCCGACCCCGCCCTCAGGCACCTGGGGGAGTCCCTCGACCTCTTCCCCTACGTGTACCTGTCCTTCGAGCAGGGGTTCGAGTGGGTCGCCGAGGGAACCCACGCCCTCGTCGAGACCTATTCTTATCTCTCTTATCAGCAGAGCCTCCACAACCACACCGGCCACACGTATATCATGAAGGAAAATGTGAGTGTGGTGAGGGAGGGAGGGGAGGAGGGAGGGAGGGGTGAGGGAGGGGGATGGGAGGGAGGGAGGGAAGGAGGGAAGAAGGGAGGGAGGGAGGGAGGGAGTGAAGAAGGGAAGGAAGGAGGGAGGGAAGGAGGGAAGGAGGGAAGGGAGGGAAGGGGTGATGGGGAGAGGGGAGGGTAGGGGGTGATGAGGAGAGTGGGGAGGGTACGGGGTGGTGGGGGAGAGAGGAGGGTAGGGGGTGATGGGGGAGAGGGAAGGAGGGAGGGAGGGAGGGGGTAAGGGGGATGGGTAGGGTGTGGTGCGGGAGAGGGGAGGGAAGGGGGTGATGGGGGAGAGGGGAGGGTAGGGAGGAATAAGGGTAATAATATCGCTGTCATTATGGGGGGGTAATGATAATGGAGACACTCATTAATAACATGATTAATGATCATACGACGTTTCGTGGATAATGAAGCAAGAAATCCTGTACAGTATTTACAGTTTGTCTTCCTTGTGTTCCTTTAGTCCTAGTTATGTTTACATGTACGTCATAGAAGTATCTTGCTTTGTTTAGATTATGACTTTAATACATGTATACACACTACATTAGCATATGTGAGTGACTTCGGTGCTTATGTACGTACGCATATGTACTGTGATTTAGGTGCGTTAAGACTTAGGTTAAAATTCAGGTTACGACGCTATCGTAAGATCTGATCTCCGTCGTAAGTCTAGGATCCCCTGTATAGAGAGTGATATACAGTGACAATGACTGATAATTTCAATATTAAATCAAACGTTAATGATGATAATAACACAATAATATTGGTAATGAAAATAATGATATAAGGATGATAGTATTGATGATGATAATGATATCATTCATAATAATGAAAATAATACTAACCCTAAGAACAGGTTGAAAATAAAAGAAATGATTGTTAGAATGATATTTATATGATCATGATAACTATAGTAATAAGATAGATCATTGTAATGATAATGATAGTAGTAGTAGCAGTTATAGTCTCTCTCTCTCTCTCTCTCTCTCTCTCTCTCTCTCTCTCTCTCTCTCTCTCTCTCTCTCTCTCTCTCTCTCTCTCATACTCTCTTCCTCTTCCTCTTCCTCTCCCTCTCCCCCTCCCTCTCCCTCTCCCCCTCACCCTCTCCCTCTCCCCCTCACCCTCCCTCTCCCCCTCACCCTCCCCCCTCCCCCTCTCCCTCTCCCTCTCCCTCTCCCCCCTCTCTCCCTCTCCCTCTTTATCTACTAACCTCCCTCCTATCCAACGTCCTTCCACAGATGATCCCCGGCTACTACGTCTGGTACATGAAAAGAAACTGTCCTTATTCCTCCGTTATTTCGAGAAGTCTCACGAGGCTTTTGGAAACTGGCTTCGTTCAGCGCTTCTACCTGAAACACATGAAGTCCGACATGCGCAGCGACGGAGCCAGGAGGAGCCAGCAGGTGAGGGCGGGAAGGGACCGTGAGGATAAATGTGATGATGATGATGATGATAGAGATGGTGGTGATAAGGATACAGATAAGGGGCGTGCGAGGATAATATTGATGATTGGGGTGATTGTGAGTAT
>NC_091569.1:34739935-34749935 GCF_042767895.1 Penaeus vannamei | reverse complement strand
GAAACATGGTACAATGCCTGCACTCACATGCTTAATTTAAGAAAACTGAGCAAAGACAAGCATCCTCTTATGTCACGAATGAGAGGTTTCTTACCTCGGTTCAAGAAGTTTTCGAAGATCCTTCAGATTTCAAGCAGTGCATAAAAGCCACGTCTCATTTGGCTGCTTACATTGCCTTGCAAAATTTTCAAGAAAAAGCTTTTGCAAAAATATATGATGGGTTAACAATAGGTTCTGACACAGACTTTTAAATTCAACTTCAGGGTGGTATTGATAGTAAAAAGGTTTGAATAAAACATGGCAGAATCAAGGAGAAAAGAACACACGTATATTAACCAAGGTTTACAATCCGCACAAAGAAAATGTTTTCATATATCAAGGCATTAATTGGTGTGTAGGACTTTATCGGAGTAAGCATGCATACTCACAGGGAACACGGAGGAGGAGAAAGAGACTAGCATTAGGATATAAAAGAAAACAATAATAATGAAGGGAAAATGGGTCTCGACTAGCCACTATTTTCTGTAACATATTTTCTTTTTACAAAGATTTATATCTTTCAATATCATAGCTTCAGAAATGTTGTTGCAGAGGTACCACTTATGGATACAACATAAAATACAATAATTTACTTTTTTTCTCTCTCTCTTTTTTTTCTTTTTAATTCAAAGATAAAGCATAAATTCCTATATACATAATACATCTCATGGCACTGCAATGCTTTTAAGGCATGCAAAATAACTTTTTAGGAAAGTAATATAAAAGACAAAGTAAAGGCAACATTGGGTTGTAAATGAACATAAAGAGAACATTCACACAGTATGAGGCTAAACATATATGGGACACTAAATAATAATCTTGTGTGTGTGTGTGTGTGTGTGTGTGTGTGTGTGTGTGTGTGTGTGTGTGTGTGTGTGTGTGTGTGTGTGTGTGTGTGTGTGTGTGTGTGTGTGTGTGTGTGTGTGTGTGTGTGTGTGTGAGTGTGTGAGTGTGTGAGTGTGTGAGTGTGTGAGTGTGTGAGTGTGTGAGTGTGTGTGTGTGTGTGTGTGTGTGTGTGTGTGTGTGTGTGTGTGTGTGTGTGTGTGTGTGTGTGTGTGTGTGTGTGTGTGTGTGTGTGTGTGAGAGTGTGTGAGTGTGTGAGTGTGAGTGTGTGTGTGTGTGTGTGTGTGTGTGTGTGTGTGTGTGTGTGTGTGTGTGTGTGTGTGTGTGTGTGTGTGTGTGTGTGTGTGTGTGTGTGTGTGTGTGTGTGTGTGTGTGTGTGTGCTTGTATATATATGATGTATATATATGATGTATATATATGATATATATAATGATATATATAATCCAATGCTAACATATCTAGTAGAAAAGCAGCTATGTCTAATGGCAGCAATAAATGCAGATAATTGAAGATAAACACAAAGGCAAAATATAATCATCACAACTTGGACAACAGAAGAATGTTCAGAACAAAACCCAACACATCTATGGTGAAAGAAATACTTAGTCATTACCATTCAAGCAATGTTAATACTAAGACCAGCTCAATATTAACTAATAACAAAGGAAAATATTGTATGCTTTACCAGAAGCATAATATATCTCTGTTAATTTTTTTATTCCCCTAATTTGGCTTCCATTTAATGAATACTTTCAAAATGATATTGTATTTACTTCCTACTGCAAGGAAAACAGCCACTATTATACAGATATTGTTAATCTGAGACTGCCAATTCAGGTAACTCAATGATAAGACATTTGTCTCTAATTGCTACCTTCAATAATTCTTTGACTATAACCCCATTGTATCTTTCCCCTCTCAATCACTATTAATAAATTCATGCACAGTACACTTTCTTGTTTTCCTGACCAAAGCAAACACTGGGATAATAATATTGAAATAATAAAACATATTTCTAAAGCTAATCAGAACTGCAGTCTTTGCAGCTATAATTGACATGTGTTTGAATTACTCAAGGCTGTTGCTTACTAAATTTCTTCTAACTAATGAGAAAAATATACATATATATATATATATACCTACACAATCTATGCTTAAGCGTTCCTATCATTTATATTTTTCTATAGATTTTAAATGCAAATACAAGCATATAGATATGAATAAAGGTAGACTCTATTAACCAGAACACTAATATTAATAAATCAAACTCGATAAATAACTGATTCTCATATTAAAGCAAGACATCATGAAAATAAGAAATATAACTCTCAAAGGAAAGAATAATCATATAATCTAGAACCAGCAAAATCAATAATTCTGTTTCTTTAGAGAAATATAGTATGAGTTCAATCTTATCTGCGTCTTTAAGAAAGTTTAACAGGAATAAAACACAAGCTATTTATCAGCAGGTGACTTCATCCATGGACTTGCAGCTGGCCGAGAGGGATCCTCGAGTAGAGGTCGTCCTTGGTGTTGAAGGCCTAGAGGATGAAGGGGATGAGTCCCTTGAGTTCGACCGTTCAGAACTGGCCCTCAGCTCACCCTCACTTGGGAATTCAGATGATGGCCTGTTGTGGATCTTTGCATGCAGCTCTGTCGGCTGGCAGAGTGAGAGCGGAAGGTGTTTGGGGAGGTGATGGGACATGGGGGGTACAACCATGTCATTTGACGAGTTGGAAATCGTGGAGATCTGGTTATGGACATTGGAGCGTGCAAGCGAAAGCTGTTGGTTAGAAAGCGAGAACTCATCCGTGGTTGCTGAGTTTGTGAGGACCATGGACGTGAAGGGGAGCATACCGCGCAGCTTGGCTGGCTTGGGGTCACCACAGCAGCCACACAGCCTGGCTCGAACTGCCTCCATAATTTTGGGTTTTAGGATGAAGATCAGGAACACAATGAAGCCCTGCAAGGGGTGGATGATTATTAAGTAATTCTTTCATGGAGCATTAAACACCATCCCCATTATTTAATTAGGTTAGGTGAAGTCAAGAAACATCTTTAAACATTACACCAAAATCTACAACAATAAAGTAAAGCACATCTAAGATTTTTACTGGAATGAAGTGACAAATAAAATAAGCAGCAATGTTACAATATTGTGATCTCAAATTTTACCCCAACAATCATCTTCTACAAGGAATAAGAATCATAACAGACAGGACCTGTTGAATACTTTTTTTCCTTAGCCTAAAAATCATGTCAGGGGCTTGTGGATGTGTCAAAGTTTGAGAAAATGGTTGTTAATTTCCAAAGAAGAGTCGGTGATGTTTGACTTTTTTATCTCTCACGACTGGACTATTTCCCCTTGTGTTTTACCAATACCTTACAGATGTGACTGATGAACTGTTCAATATTAAACATTATGTTAAGGACTACAATTTTAAATATACTCCCTGTG
Source organism: Penaeus vannamei (assembly GCF_042767895.1). Taxonomy (NCBI): domain Eukaryota; kingdom Metazoa; phylum Arthropoda; class Malacostraca; order Decapoda; family Penaeidae; genus Penaeus; species Penaeus vannamei. The sequence goes on along the minus strand of NC_091569.1, from coordinate 34,746,594 downwards.
CTCTCCTGTGGTTGTCACTAGTTTAATCTCTGTGATATCTATTTATTGGAAATTTGACAAAAAAACAAATTGCTACCTGCACTTTCAACAGCTCATTTATCAGTCATAGTTTTATCATCATTACAGCTATATATATTTCATCTGAGAATGTAATAAGTACATCAGAAATATAACCTTTCACAATTCTTTTTTTAATGATTACAACTCAATTTTTTTTCTCACATATTTTCAACTGTGAATAAATGTGCCTAAAACACTTCTTTGACAAATTCTTTTTATCTTGTATTAGCACAAACCTGTGAGCAGTTGAAAATGTTTGAGATGTATCCAAAACTGCTTGGTCCAAATTGATATGCGATGATCTCTGCAAACCAGCTGATACCCATAACTAAGAAAAGCTGAAACAGGAAAATATTGCTTGATATTTTTTCAAAGCCTGACTGTTGCACATTAACAGACATACAAATAGAGAAACTAGTGCATGGATGGATCAATACACATACAGATACAAATCAGATATAGATGTATATATAGACTTTTTTCACAATAATAAGAAAATAATGAAGCCCAACCTTAAAGCACAGTTTGAGCCGCTGCTTGGCTTGCTTCTGAGCCGTCCCCTTGTGGCTCTGCTGAACAGTGACGAGGAGTGAGCGAACGGTCAGGAGGAAGAAGATGAGGTCAGCCATTAGCAGAGCAGCCACTGGCCCAAAGAAGTATGCCCATTTAGCTCCATTACTGTGTGTCAGGGTGTCTGAAAGGGAAAGGAGGAATTAGACCCACAGTTTCTTATGTAATGTTACTGAAATATCTGTTAAATCTGTGATACAAAAAAGTAACTTCAGCTTCAGGTTATAAATGATCCATTCAGTTCATATAATTCCTAATCGAAATATGAGTAAAATGCAAAAATTCTTGGCAAAAACAGCAATCATTTCATAAAACCATAACATAGAATCAACAGAGATTCTCACCACTGAAGAAGCAAGAATATTTCCCAAAGTTGGGTTTAATGTAACAGCTGTTAATAGAAGGCGTAAGATCCATGATGAGAGAGATGGCCCCAAAGGTGATGGGGCCAAACCAGGCATACACTTGGTACCACACCCAGCGACGGCCACTCGAGCTCTCTTGCCTGAAAGGAGGAATTCGGCTTGAAAATGGTCTGTCGTCTCTACATACAACTTACAAGATAACAGATATAATTTTTCAAGATGGAATACCATATCTGTTGTACGCTACACATTTGTTACGTCTTTCTTTCAATATATTCAATAGTTACTGAAGTATTACTTTATTGTTAATATACTTGTTTTCACTATTGCATTTGTACTCAAGATACTTACCTTGAGCACTTCCACCAAATCTCGAAGCAGAGGACATTCAGCCAGAAGAAAGTGGCCATGAAGAACATGTACAAACACACACCTGTTGGAAATAAATCAATCAATTCCTCTAATAAAAACTGTGAAAAATGTTACAGATATGTATGCAAAATGTAGCAGAACATACAGTGCTCTGCATGGCATGAAATTAATTACTTTTATATCTTTCTTTTTAAATGGAATGTTCTAATGTCAACAAAAATAATGACAATACTAATAGTAATCAACACCATCATCATCATCATCATCATCATAATAATAATAATCAAAATAATAATAATAATAATAATAACAGCAACAAGAGCTGCAACAGTAATGACAATATCAATGAAAATAATAATAACAACAGCAATAATAAAATAGTGATGATGATGATGATGATGATGATGATGATGAAGACGATGATGAAAAAAAATAAAAATAAAATAATAATAACAACAATAACAACAGCAAATTAATCATGATAATAATGATAACAAAATAATAGTAATGATATGCATAATAACAATAATAAAGAATAATGATAATAATGATAATAACCATAATAAAAGTAGTAATAATATTACAAATAATAATGATATCAATATCATAATACTGTCATTGCCATTATCATTATTATCATAATAATAATAATCATCATCATCATAACAATAATAATAATGATAAAATCAAGAAAAATAACAATAATAATAATGATGACAATCATCATCATTATCATCATAATAACTTTATAAATAACTTTTGGTACACAAACATTCTCAAAAATATGACTATGTAAGAAAAAAATATTTGTCAGAGAGGCTGACATAAGATTAACAAAAAACAAGTCATGTCAACTCACCAACGCCAATGCAGGCACTTTTGCTCGCCAGGTAAATTGGGTCCGAGAAAAGGTTGATGATGATGAGGAACAGATAGGCGAAGAACATGCTGAAGAGGAAGCATAGGAGGATTCGACCCAAGACTGAGTGTGCCAGCTTCACCTGTTGATAGATTGATAAAAAATTATATGCTCCGTTATAGTGTGAATAAAGGTTGATAAAATGTACTGTGTATTTTTTTTTCCATTTTTTCTTTTCTTGATCTTGTCTTCTTTACTATGATTTATGATGAGATTTAGCCCATCAAGACAAATATTACATTATAAGAAAATGAATAAACCATGTATTAGTTAGTACACAAGGGGGTTCATCCACATTCACAGGCTCTAGTTCACTTACGTTCTTGTTGAGACCCCGTTTGTTCTGGTCTGGCACTGTTAAATACACGATGAAGGAAATTAGGATGAAGAGGTCTGAGATCCCGAGGAAGACAGAGTAAATGATCCTGACGTCTGACTTTTCCGCTGTGGGCTCCTCTAGGATACAGAAGGCTGCTCCTTGTTTCACCATGCCCGATGGGTACAAAACCTGCAATAAAGAGGTCATTAGTAACAAGAAATAAAGGTTGTTGTGTCGTGTAAATACTACTATTATTACTACTACTACTACTACTACTACTACTACTACTACTACTACTACCACCACTACCACTATTAATACCTGGTTATTCATTCTACAACTGAAACCAAAAGCCCAACCTGATTCAACCGGGTATACCTTAGGTCCCCCTTAAATCATAAACAAACCTCAGCAAATACCTGATCAATGCAGTAATTATCCTGAGGAATAATGTTCTCTATTCTCGGGTCGCATTCCTCCTGGCTGTAAGAGACGTAACTGAGGTTCATGCCTTGCAAAAGCTGGACATCCTCTTCTTCGTAGGTCAGTTGGAGTTTGCAGTCTGGGTATTCGGTGAGGAACTCGATGTCACTCAGCTGTTCGAAATGGGATTAGTTTTTGAGTTAAGGAGGAAATGTAAGGTTGTGATGGGTTGTAATGGAATTGCTAGGGATTAGGTAGGATGTGTATGTGCCAATTTCAAAATCAGAAATTGCGAAATTCAAAAAAATAATATGAAAAATTTCGGGCTCTACTTCATTATTTTATCCTTTTAAGTACATGACCCTGTATATTAAGAAGTTAGAAAGAAAGAAAAACGTAGATCTGCCAAACAAAATTATCCCCCACAACCTCTCACAAAACATAACACTCAAACTTCTTAAAAAAGGATATATATATAAACAAATGAAAAATACAAAAAATAAAATATTCAACCGCCTCACTCACCAGCCGTTGCGATCCATCCTCCATCTTGACTGTGACGTTGAAGTAAGTATCTCTGGCGTCGACACACTTCCTGCCCATGGAGTCCAAGATCTTGCCAAAGGGACAGCACTTCCTCACGCAGCTGCCCGAATCACAGCCAGGGGTCTCGGAAAGGTGCAGTTGCTGCCTCTCTGCCTCGCTCACGCAGATGTAAGCCTGTGGGTGGCATTGGGGTCGTGAGTTTTGGCTTTGCATATACAGGAGTTTTTGCGCGAGAGGGGGGGGTATCACGAAGCATTATGGATGGCAAGGGAGATTCATATCTTATTTCAGTGCTAAGGAGTGAATGTTTATTTTTATAGCATAGTTTATCGTCAGTGCGGACACGACTTTTCATCCTATACAGGCCTTCATCCTATTCAGTATTTTAGAGAGAGAGAGAGAGGGGGGAGAGGGAGAGGGAGAGACAGAGACAGGCAGAGACAGAGATAGAGACAGTGAGACAGACATAATCGCAAAGAGAGCAAAGACAATATACAATAAAACAATAAAGCCTACATACCAAATAAAAGAGAGCGAGGAAGACAGAAATAAAAAGCAAAACAACATACCGTAGGAATGGAAACGTCGTCCGTGAAGAAATCCTCAATGCAGTATTCGTCGTGAGAAAATTCCCGAAGGAGCTGCGGGATGTAGAGTTTTCCAGTCTGTTCTATCACGTGGAAATCGTGGACTTCGATGCCCATCTCGTCCCTTTTGCACACCTGCGGGAGACAATGACAGTGACAATGATGGTGATAATGGTGACGCCCGTTTTCTTTGGGCGGGGTTAGTTTGTTTGTTCGTTCGTTAGTTAGTTTGTAAAATAACGCAAAAAGTTATAAATATATTTTTCTGATTCTAAATTTTGGTGACGATCCGGATATAATGAGATCGTTTGTTAGATTTTTTCTGAAAATCTTACCAGATGTGTATCTTATCCTAACTTAGATTCCATTAAAATTTGGTGGTGATCCGCATCCGGGAGGTTATGTTTACGAACATAAACATAACCTTGAGAAAGGCGATTTCAGTGTAAATTTTTGTGTGAATACTTTTATTGCATCAGTGACCTTACTGCCTTGGCGGAGGTATGCGCCGAGTCCTTCTAGTTTGTTTGTTTTTTGTGAGATTCCGCAAAACTGGAATGTGTGTATCCGTGTGCATGGATTTGAATATGCACCCGTCCAATTGCATGCACGGCCTTGACTCACCTGGAAGGAAGCGACCACCTCGTGCGTGTCTGCGTAGGGCTGCTGCCGGACGTCGACGTGTGCCAGCTCCCCCGCCGCAGCCCCCGCCGGACGCAGCGGCACGCGCCAGTCCTCGCTCGTCACGTTGGCGCGCGGGATGCAGCTGGAGTCCGCCGTGTACACCTGCGCCCGGGGAGGAAGGAAAGGGAGGGGGGGGGGGGGTTAGGGATTAATGGTAGGATTATGTATGAATGTTTTTTGTTTCGGTTATTTATTGGGGGGGATTAAAGGTAGGATTAAGTATGAATATTTTTGTCAATTATTTTTTTAGGGATTAGAGGTATTAAGTATGGATATTTTGTCTCATTTATTTTTTTAGGGATTAGAGGTATTAAGTATGAATATTTTGTCTCATTTATTTTTCTAGGGATTAAAGGTAGGATTAAGTATGAATAATTTTGTCTCAATTATTTTTTTAGGGATTAAGGGTATGATTAATTATGAATATTTTCTCATTTATTTTTTTTTAGGAATTAAATGTAGGATCAAGTATGAATAATTTTGTCTCGATAATTTGTAGAGATTAAAGGTAGTAATAAGTACGAATATTTTTGTTTCAATCATTATTTAGGAATATTATTTTAGAAAACAGGGGATTAAATCTTTGCTATTTTTTATATTCATCTTTCTAACTTTAATCTCATGCATCTTGCCCGTCTCGATAGCATGCCTATACAAGAATATCACTTACATCTTATCAATATCTTATCTTTCCTCTTTTCACAATGTGTCTTTGAATCCTGCCGCTCTTACTTACGCCTCCAAACCCCTTCATCTCACACTCGAGACAAAAAAAAATTGAAATGAACCCAAACTCACTCACAGATGACTCGAATACAGATAACCTCGCCTTTAGTTGTTACAAGTTGACAAATTAAGACGTGGAATGTATATTTCTACCGCGCGTGTGCCGACCTCGTGCTGACAGGACATTGAATTATATTTTATTACATTTTTACATCAATATACAATCACAAAAATATAACCTGAAGCTTCCTTTACAGCTTTTCAGTTAGTTAGAACGTTGTTTATGTTCCCTCCTCATGTCTGGGACTCACTGTGTGCTTTCTCATAACCTTGGCATGTTTTGTGCTTGCTTGCCATTCTGCGCACATTTGCATCTGGTTGTTTGCTTTCTCAGCCAACGTTCGCATAGTGATTAATTAAGATTGTAATTAAGGCTCTAGTGTATATTGACATGTGGACTTTTTATTACAATTATCATTGAAAGCGGCACTAACAATGAATCTCATCTGCATTCAAAGTTTGATGAATATCGTAGTTGACATAGTTTTTTCTCTAATGTCGTGTCTTCATAATGAGTGAGACTCTGTTACCAGAATACAAAGAGATATATTATAAAATAAAAACGTTAGAGAGAACTTAAAGAGGCACCGCCCGAGCCCAAGACCCCGCGGCGACAGCCCACCTGATTATGCAAACAGCATTTCCTGACGGTGATCTTGGAGGCGTCGAAGGGCTCGATGGGCGTCTGCGTGTGGCACACGGCCGCCCCGAGCCAGTGCGGGGACGCGGGCGCGCTGGCGTTCTCGGCGAAGGTCTCCAGGCAGTACATGTCCAGCTCGTAGTAGGCCTCGAAGTCCACGACCCACAGCTGCCCCGTCTCCAGCACCTTGAACGTGTTGGTGGTCTCCTCCAGCTGCCACGGCGAGGAGCACGTCACCTTCCCCGTCCGGAGCTGGAGCTGAGGGCGGGCGGCAGGGGGTGAGGGATGGGCGGGGCGGGCGGGTAGGGAGAGGGGGAGGGAGAATAAGGAAGGAGGGGGGAAGGGAAAGAGAGAAGGAGGGAGGGAGAAAGTAAGAGAGAGAGAAATA
>NC_091569.1:34734276-34739435 GCF_042767895.1 Penaeus vannamei | reverse complement strand
AGTACCCCCATTTTTGGGGGGAGAGAAGAGGGCAAGGGGCAGGGGGAGAAGGAGAGTAGGGGGGGAGGGAGGAGGAGATGAGGAATTGGGCAGGAGAGAAGAGGGGGAAGGCATGGGGGAGACAGAGAAGAGAAATGGTGCAAGGCGAAGCAGAAGGAAGCAAGGAGAGACGGAGAGAGGAGAGAGAAGAGGCAAAGAGAAGCAGAAAGAGAGGAGGAATGGCAAAAAAGAAGCAAAGGAGAGGCAAAAAGAAGAAGGAAGAGGCAATCAGGGAAAAGAAAGAAGGAGGAGAAAGAGAGAAGAAATGGCAAAAAAAACAAGGATAGGCAAGCAAGCAGAAAAGGAAGGGAAGGGGTAAGGAGGAGAAAAAGAGAAGCAAGCAGAGGCAAAGAGAAGCAAGAGGAGAAGAAAAAAGAAGCAAGAAAGAGACAAAAATAGCAAGAGGAGTGAAAGAGAAAAGCAAACAAGAGGCAAAAAGGAAGCAAGGAGAGGCAAGCAGAGAAAAGAATGGAAGGGGGTAAGGAGGAGAAAAAGAGGAGGAATGGTAAAAAAAGAAGCAAAGAGAGGCAAAAAGAAGCAAGAAGAGGCAAAAGGAAGCAAAAGGAAGCAAGGAGAGGCAAGCAAAGAAAAGAATGGAAGGGGTAAGGAGGAAAAAAGAGGAGGAAGGGTAAAAAAGAAGCAAAAGAGAGGCAAAAAGAAGCAAGAAGAGGCAAAAGGAAGCAAAAGGAAGCAAGGAGACGCAAGCAGAGAAAGAAAAGAAAGGGTAAGAGATGGGAGAAGAAGGAAAATGGCAAAAAGAAAGCAAAGAGTGGCAAAAAGAAGCAAGAAGAGGCAAAAGGAAGCAAAAGGAAGCAAGGAGACGCAAGCAGATAAAAGAATGGAAGGGGTAAGGAGGAGAAAAAGAGGAGGATTGGTAAAAAAAGAAGCAAAGAGAGGCAAAAAGAAGCAAGAAGAGGCAAAAGGAAGCAAAGAGAGCCCAGAAGACAAGAGGAGGGAAGCTATGGCTAAGCAGTGACTTGATGGAATTCGTCTTAACCTCCACCCGACCTCCATGACTGACGGATTGATGGATCGATTGATGACGCGAGTTGACTGACTGACTGACTGACTGACTGACTGACTGACGGGCGGCGCAGGTCTACCCGCTCCGAGGCGTGTGCTCAAAATGCCATGTAATTTGCGGGGTAATTTTGGAAACATTAGATAAACTGGGCACTCCCTCATTTCCCTGGATCTGTCTGTGTATTTGTTTATTTGTTAATTACCTTTCTTTTTAATTATATATTTCTTTTCTTCTTTTTTTCACGTAATTTTGGTGATTTTGTTATTTTCATTTTTTCGGTTATTTTCTGTAATTTGGAATAATAAAAAATAAGTTTTGATGTTCTGATTACACATCTTATTCAAAGTTATGAAATAGATGACTTTAAGTTCCCTGATAGATAAATAGATACACAGATTGGTGGATAGATAAATGTGGATAGTACAGACGATAGATAAATGAGAGAAAAGGTATTAGGTAGACGAATAGATACATAGATAGATAGGAAGGTAAGTAGGCAAGGAGACAGGTAGAGAGATAGGTACATAGAGGTACATACATGTGTAAGCACACGTGCGCGCACACACTAACACATACACACACACACACAAAGACACACACACACACACACACACACACACACACACACACACACACACACACACACACACACACACACACACACACACACACACACAACACACACAACACACACACACACACATATATATACGCATTTATGTATGCATGCATGTATGTATGTATGTATGTATGTATGTATGAATGTATGTATGTATGTATGTATGTATATATATATGTATGTATGTACGTATGTATGTATGTATGTATGCAGGCATGAATGAATGTGCGTGTGGGTGAGTGAGTGTCTTTGTGTGCTTTACATCAAACCACACGCGCTATTAGACTTGAGAGAAACACGTATTAGCGTTTTTATCTCCCTTAATTTGGCTCATTTGCATAGCTCGTCGCGGCCTCGGGGAAGTTCGGAAGGGCGATGAGGGGGAGAAATCACCACTTTTGATCAAGGGGGGAAGGGAGGGGAGGGGAAGGGGAGGGAGGGGGAGGGGAGGGAGGGAGGAGGAGAGGGGAGGGAGGGAGGGAAGGGAGAGGAGTGGAAGGAGGGGAGGAGAGGGGAGGGGAGGGAAGAAGGGAGGGAGGGGAGGGGAGGGAGGGAAGGGAGGAAGGAGGGGAAGGGAGGGAAGGGATGCGATGGGAAGGGAGGGAGGAGGAGGGATGGAGGGGAGGGGAGGGGAAGGAGAGGGAGGGAGGAGGGAGGGAGGGAGGAGGAGGGGGAGGAGGACGGGAGGGGAAGGGAGTGGAGGGGAGGGGAGTGGAGGGAAGGGAGGGAGGGATGTGATGGGAAGGGAAGGAGTGGAAGGGAGGAGGGAAGGGAAGGGAGAGGAGGGAGGGGAAGAGAGAGAAGGGAGAGGAGCGGAGGGAGGGGAAGGAGAGAGGAGGGGAGGGAAGGGAAGGGGAGGAGGGGAGGGAGGGAAGGGAAGGGGAGGAGGGGAGGGGGAGGGGATGGAGAAGGGAGGGGAGGGGAGGGGAGGGAAGGGGAGAGGAGGAGAGGGAGAGAGAATAAAACTGCCTCAAAATAGCATCCGAAGAAGAAAAAAACAGACGAAAAAATCGAAAAATTGTGAAGCAGAACCATAAAAAACGAGAGAGAAAGAGACATGTGAGAAGAAATACACAAAAGGAAAGCGTGAGAGAGAGAGAAAGAAAATGAAAGTGAAGACGAAAAACAAAGAGAACAAGAACAAGAAGACACAACAAACAAATAACAAAAATAAACACACCTCGAGATTCATTTCCTTATCATTACCAGTAATCGACTCCCACCGCTACCCTCCCCCGCCCCCGTCCAGCCCACACTACCCTCCTTTCCCTTTCCCCCCCCCCCCCCCGTCCACCCCACCCTACCCCCTTTCCTTTTTCCACCCCCCCTTACTATGCCTTTAACCTGCTCTCTTTACTCCACCCCCTCCATTACCCCCTCCCTCCCTTATTCTCGATCCTTTCCCTTATCCCCCACCCCCCTACCATCACCCCCTCCCTCGTCCCCACCCTCTCCCTTATCCCCCACTCCCCTACCATCACCCCCTCCCATCCCTTCCTTATAACCCCCCCCCCACTTTAACCCCACCTGAAACTCCCCTTCTTACCATAGCCTATAGGCCTAGGCGTTAAGGCGTGTCCCTGATCACCGCCTTAAAACCATAGGCCTATGCACGGGTGTGTATTTGCGGGGGTGGGGGGTGGAGGGGGGTATCGGGGGTGTCAGAGGGGTAAATTATAGGCCTATGCACACGTGGGTGTTTGCGGCAGGTGGAGGGGGGGTGAGGGTTGGCATGGGGGGAGGGGGGAGGGTGCGTTAGGTGACGGTCGTTTCCCCAAAAGGTAATTAATGCGAATCAGACGAGAAATTTACTGGAAAATTTAATTATGTTTTTGAGGATATCTTCGTCGATGTGTAAGTCACTGTACTTTGTGTCCACGCTTTCTTCGTTCATTATGTAGACTCTTTACTCATGAGTCTATCTACAAAACAAAAAGTATTCATCAGTCAATTTATTCATTTATGCATTCATATACATATCCATATACCATTCTAGGTCTTTATCTATATTTTTACCTCCTAACTACCTATAAATGTGTCTACTTGCCAATCTGTCTATCTACCTTTGCACACACCAATCTATCTATCTACCAATCTATCAATCTACAATATTTGCAGACAGAATTTTCGCGCCAATTTCCAGCCAATTAAAATTCCCGCCAAATCTTCCTCCGCCGTCAAGAGGGTTTCCCACGTGACGTCATCGCTGCGTCCGTGACCCAAGACGTATTACATGATATTGTGGCCTGATTTTCATGCGTCGTTTGTTTTGAACAATCTTTTGCTTTGAGAAAGAAACATGGAGAAAAATAGAGCGAGTTTTAAAAGAATTCCGGTCTAGTTTTTCTTTGTTGGGTGAAATGTGGGTCTTTTTTTGCGGGTGTCTGTGCGTGCGTGCGTGGGAGGAGGTTTATATGGAAGGTTATGTAGGAGACTTTCCTTAGCTTGTTCGTGTGTGTCTGTGTGCGTGCGTGAGCGTGAGGTGCGTGTGGACGTGTCCGTACATGTGTATGGGCGTGTGGCGAAAGTATTCACACACACACTTACTCACTCACACACACTTACTTACTCACTCACACACACACTTACTCACAAACACACACAAATTCACAAACACACTTACTCACAAACACAGTATATACTTATACGAAATATAAAAAAAATACAAGAAATTTTTCCTTCATCGCCCCTCTTTCCCCTCCGCTCCCGCCGGCCGCGAGGAGCCTAATGAGTCGACCTTTCATTCTCGCGACGCAATCAGCTGATCTCCGACACGTGTTCCCGCGCCGTCCGGCCACCACCGCTGCGCAACCTGGAGTTAAGATGCGCAAGGCGAGGGTCGGGTCGTGTATCGTTAAACCACGCGAGGGCACGATCGGGTGGGGGGGGGGGTAGGGGGGGGGGGGGGGGTCAGAGGGGATATGGAAGGGGAAGGAGAAAGGGAGGAAGGGAAGGATGGGAAGGGGGAGAAGGAGAGGATAGGTGAGAAGGGCGGAGAGAAAGGAAGAGAGGAAGAGAGAACGAAAAGGGTAGGGAGAGAAGGCAAGGAAAGGGACAAAAATCGAGGATGATGGAAAAAAGGGAGGGAGGGAATGAAAGACAAAGAGAGGGAAAGGTATGGTGAGAAAGGGAGGTAGAATGTAAAGAACGTAAAATGGTGATAGGAAGAGGATAACACAAAAAAGGAATGGGTCAGGAAAAGACAAAGGAATAAAGTAGAAACGGAAAAAGAAAGAAAACATACAGATTGTTTTACACATACACCCCCTACCAAATAAAAGATGAAAAAAATAAAAATAAAAATAATAAATTTATAAATAAATAAAACTAATAAACAAAAAGAAATCGAGAAAGAAAACGAAAAAAAAACAAAAAGAAAACGGGAGACAGTTCACAATTCGCGTGGGGGGACAGGTTAGGTTCGCGCTCTGACCAATCACAAGCTAAAAAGGTCAAGGATTGACCTTACCTACGGAG
>NC_091569.1:34724276-34729276 GCF_042767895.1 Penaeus vannamei | reverse complement strand
ATGTGTATATATATATATATATATATATATATATATATATATATATATATATATATATATATATATATATATATATATAAGTGTATGTATATATATGTATATAAGTCTATGTATATATATGTATATAAGTGTATGTGTATATATATGTAAATGTGTGTATTTATATATATATATATATATATATATATATATATATATATATATATATATATATGTATATATATATATTCATATATACATATACATATATAAACCCTTGTATATAAAATAGACAGACAGACGAGTAGATAAACAGATAGATATTGTATAAGCTTTTCATTATATATAAAGCTGAAGATGAATAGAAAGGGAGTGAGAGGAGAACGCTGATCAGTAAGCATCAAACCGTAAAATAAGTATAAACACATAAAAACTACAATAAAGAACACCACAAAAACGATACGCACACACACTAAAACACACACCACATACACACGCATACACACACTCACACACTAAAAAACACACATACATACTAAAACACACACACACACACACACACACACACACACACACACACACACACACACACACACACACACACACACACGCATACACACACGCACACATATATATATGTATCTAACTATCCATATCTCTACCAGTATATGGCGTCGGGTGCGGCCGGGCCAAAAAGTGTCAACCATTGAAAGAGAAAGTTTCGCGCGCGGTTGCCAAGCCTCATCCGTCAAGCCGAGCCAAGTCAAGCCTCTTCCGCCGAGCCAAACCAAGCCAAGTCAAGCCAATTCAAGCCAAACCAAGTCATGTCAAGCCAAACCAAGCCAAGTCAAGCCAATTCAAGCCGAACCAAGTCAATTCAAGCCGAACCAAGTCAAGTCAAGCCAAACCAAACCAAGTCAAGCCAATTCAAGCCAAACCAAGCCAAGTCAAGCCAATTCAAGACAGACCAAATCAAGCCAAGCCAAACCAAGTCAAGCCAAACCAAATCAAGTCAAGTCAAGCCAAACCAACCCAAGTCAAGCCAAACCAAATCAAGTCAAGTCAAGCCAAACCAACCCAAGTCAAGCCAAACCAAGTCAAGCCAATTCAAGCCAAACCAAGCCAAGTCAAGCCAATTCAAGACAGACCAAATCAAGCCAAGCCAAACCAAGTCAAGCCAAACCAAATCAAGTCAAGTCAAGCCAAACCAACCCAAGTCAAGCCAAACCAAGTCAAGTCCAGCCAAACCAAACCAAGTCAAGTCAAGCCAAACCAACCCAAGTCAAGCCAAACCAAGTCAAGTCCAGCCAAACCAAACCAAGTCAAGCCGCATAGCCACATGGAGTCCGCGCAGGCCCTCGCACCTCATGGCCGGGGATAAACACAGCCCGGCGCGCATCGTGAGTGAATAATAGCCCTCATAACTCCTCCTGAACATAAGCTGGACGAAGCAGACTTGACCGGAACAGGTTACAGGCGGGGAGGGGGGGAGGGGGGGAGGGGTTGAGGTAGGGGCCTTCGATGCAGGTCCCCCTCCCCTCCCCCTTCCCCCCCTCCCCTCCCCCTTCCCCCCCTCCCTCACTTCCCCACATGACTCTAAGGCACTCCTACCGTAAGGGGCAATTTCGCATGTGCTTTGTTTGGTTTCCTGTCTTCCCCCTTTCCCTTTTCCTTCTCCTATTCTTTCTTATCCCTTCTTCCCTTCCTTCATTCGTCTCTTCTCTTCGCCTCTATCCCCCTTCCCTTCGCCTCCTCTCCCCTCCCTCCTCCCTACCCTCCCTCCTCCCTTCCCCCTCCCTCCCTCCCTACCCCTCCTCCCTCCTTCCCCTCCCCTCCCTCCTCCCTCCCTCCTCCCTACCCTTCCTCACCCCCCCCTCCCTCACCTCCCCCTCCCCACCCCCCTCCCTCCCTCCTCCCATCGCTCTGAAAGTGAAATTCGCCGCAAATATTCCTTTCATATCTCCCTCAAGCTCTAATCGAGAGTGGATTCGACGTTCGCGGCAGCAGGATGTCGGGTGGATGAAGTCGGGTGGAGGAAGAGAGGTGGATGAAGTCGGGTGGAGGAGGTCAGGTGGATGAAAAGAGGTGGAGGAAGACAGGTGGATGATGGCAGGTGAATGAAGACAGGTGGAGGATGTCAAGTGGAATGAGCCAGGTGGGTGAAGTCGGGTGGATGAAGTCGGGAGGAGGAAGAGAGGTGGATGAAGACAGGTGGATGAAGTCGGGTAGTGGGAGTCAGGTGGACGAAGTAATATGGAGGCAATCAGGTAGAGGAAGTCAAAGGCAATTGTAGGAAACCAGCTGAAGGATTTCAGGTGAAAGAAGTCAGTTAGAGGAAGCCAGCTGAAGCTTCGATAAAAGATACATTGCTTAATAACGCTTATTTTTCTCTCTAACTTTTATATGTATATGTATATGTATATGTATATATATATATATATATATATATATATATATATATATATATATATATATATATATATACACACATATGTATGTATATATATATATATATATATATATATATATATATATATATATATATGTGTGTGTGTGTGTGTGTGTGTGTGTGTGTGTGTGTGTGTGTGTGTGTGTGTGTGTGTGTGTGTATATATATATATATATATATATATATATATATATATATATATATATATATATATATACATGTGTGTGTGTGTGTGTGTGTGTGTGTGTGTGTGTGTGTGTGTGTGTGTGTGTGTGTGTGTGTGCACTCGATCTTGAGACCTTCGCGGAAAGAGGAGTAAGAGGAAGCGGCACCTTCTTGAAGATATTATTTGAAGAATTTCTTGTATTTTTTTCTTCAATTCTCTTTCTTGCGTTCGGACCTTAGCAACGTCTGTATGCCAAGGACGATTGCAGGCTCTTCTTGGAGGCGATTTCTCCTTAATGATCTGTGTTTCTGTTTCTTCCTTTCTCTCTTTCTATCTCGCTTCCTTTTTTTTTTTTTTTTTTTTTTTTGCCAGGGGGTGTTTATGTATTTTTCTCGTCTTTTCTTCTCTCGTTTCTATTTCTTTCTTTATCTCACTCACACACTCGCGTTCTCTCTCTCTCTCTCTCACTCTCTCTCTCTCTCTCTCTCTCTCTCTCTCTCTCTCTCTCTCTCTCTCTCTCTCTCTCTCTCTCTCTCTCTTCTCTCTTTCTCTCTTTCTCTCTTTCTCTCTTTCTCTCTTTTTCCCTCTTCTCTTCCCTCCTCTTCCCTTCCCTCCTCTACCCTCCTCTCCTCTTCTCTTGCCTCCTTTACCCTCCTCTCCTCTTCGCTTCCCTCCTCTCCCATTCCCTCCCTTCCTCTCCCCTTCCATCCCCTCCCCTCCCCTTCTTGTCCCTCCCCTCCCCCTCCCCTTCTCGTCCCTCCCCTCCCCCTCCCCTTCTCGTCCCTCCCCTCCCCCTCCCCTTCTCCTCCTCCCCCTCCCCTTCTCCTCCCCCTCCCCTTCTCCTCCCTCCCCTCCCCTTCTCCTCCCTCCCCCTCCCCCTCCCCCTCCCTCTCCTCCCTCTCCTCACGAATCTCCCCCTCCCCTCCTTCTCCTCCCTTTCCTCACGAATCTCCCACCCCTCCCTTCCCTCCCCCTCCCCCTCCCTCTCCTCCCTTACCTCACCACGAATCTCCTCCCTCCTTCTCCTCACGAATCTCCCCCCTCCCCTCCCTCTCTCCTCCCTTTCCTCACGAATCTTCCCCTCCCCTTCCTCCCTCCTCCCCCTCCCTCTCCTCCTTTTCCTCACGAATCTCCCCCCCCCCTTCCTCCCCCTCCCCCTCCCTCTCCTCCTTTTCCTCACGCACCTTCCCCTCAGCACCTTTTCCTCACGCCCCCTCAGCACCCAAAAGAACCCTCCCTATTTCCCAACACCTTGCGGAACCCGAGCCAAACAAGACAACAATTAAGTGGGGCATGTCATACCCGCTGCACCTGCATCGGGTATAAAAAAAGAAAAAAAAAAAAAGAAAAAAAAAGGAAAAAAGAAAAAAGAAAAAAGAAAATAAAATCTGCATATTCACTACCTCTAGGCCATTCACGTTCTCGATAAGTTACTGTCAAAACAACGCCTTAAAGGGGAAAAAAATGAATTTCACCAAACAGGTTGGATTGGATAACTTGATTTGGTGCTCAAGAAAAAAAAAATATATAAAAAAATCTGTTAAAAGTGAAACTGAATCAGAATGATGGGAGTAAAGTGAGGGAGGGAGAGGTGAAAGAGAGAGAATGGGAGAGGGGGAGAAAAGGAGAGAGGGGAAGGGAGGGAGGGAGAGAGTGGGGAGGGAGGGAGGGAGAAAGAGAGAGAGAGAGAGAGAGAGAGAGAGAGAGAGAGAGAGAGAGAGAGAGAGAGAGAGAGAGAGAGAGAGAGAGAGAGAGAGAGAGAGAGAGAGAGAGAGCAAAATAAGAAAAAGAGAAAATTTCACAGACAGAACAAACAAACTTAGTGATAACTAGGCTTTTGTTTGTACTGACGGAGACATTGTGGAGATGAGGAGATGGTGGTGTTGAGATGGTGGTGGAGATGAGGAGCTGCTGGTGGTGAGGAGATAGGGGTGGAGATGAGGAGATAGTGGTGAAGATGAGATGGTGGTGGAGATGAGAAGATGGTGGTGGAGATGAGGAGATGGTGGCGGTGATTAGAAGATGGTAGTGATGAGGAGATGGTGGCGGTGATTAGAAGATGGTGGTGATGAGGAGATGGTGGTGAAGATGAGATGGTGGTGGAGATGAGGAGATGGTGGCGGTGATTAGAAGATGGTGGTGATGAGGAGATGGTGGTGAAGATGAGATGGTGGTGGAGATGAGGAGATGGTGGCGGTGATTAGAAGATGGTAGTGATGAGGAGATGGTGGCGGTGATTAGAAGATGGTGGTGATGAGGAGATGGTGGTGGAGATGAGGAGCTGCTGGTGGAGATCCTGCCTCCGATGATGGTGGAGGAGGAGGGTGTTGCCAACTGACGAGCACCCCCCCCCCCAACCTCCCTCTCTCCCTCGCCACTCTCTCACGCCCTTGTTTGCGCCACACA
>NC_091569.1:34699276-34709276 GCF_042767895.1 Penaeus vannamei | reverse complement strand
TTCTTTCTCTTTCTTTCTTTCTTTTAGTTTTTTTTTCTCTTTCTTTTTCTTTCTTTGAGTTTTCTTTCTTTCTTTCCTACTTCTTTCTCTTTATTTCTTTCTTTTAGTTTTTTTTCTCTCTCTCTTACTTTTTCTTTGGGTTTTCTTTCTTTCTTTCCTACTTCTTTTTTTCTCTGAGTTTTTATTCCTTTCTATTTTTCATCGTTGTGGCTTCTTCTCGTTCGCTTTCTTTCTCTCTTTCTTTTCTTTCTTTCTTCGAGTTTTTTTTCCTTCCTACTTCTTTACCGTTGTAGTGTTTCGTGTTGACTTTAACTTCTTTCTGTCTCTCTTTTTTAATCTCTCTTTCTCGTGCCTTCGTTCTTTTATTCATTTTTTCTATGTTTTTCTTCTTCGTTATATTATTTTCTTCAATATTTTTCTTTCTTTCGGTTCTTCGGTACATTTTTTTTCTTTTTATCCATGTCCTTCGTACGCTAAAGAAGAGAGAAGAGAACAGAGAAGGGAGAAGGGAGAAGAGAAGAAGAGGAGAAAAGAAGAAGAGGAAGAGGAAGAGAGAGAGAGAGAGAGAGAGAGAGAGAGAGAGAGAGAGAGAGAGAGAGAGAGAGAGAGAGAGAGAGAGAGAGAGGGAGAGGGAGAGGGAGAGGGAGAGGGACAGGGACAGGGAGAGCGAGAGGGAGAGCGAGAGAGAGAGAGAAGAGCGAGAGAGAGAGAGAGAGAGAGAGAGAGAGAGAGAGAGAGAGAGAGAGAGAGAGAGAGAGAGAGAGAGAGAGAGAGAGAGAGAGAGAGAGAGGAGACCGACAAACACAAATATGATGCAAATTGTCGCGTTCCATATGGTCCCCCTTCCCGCCCCCCCAAGCACAGTGACTCAGCCCATTTTCAGAAACAACCCGAACAACTTTCTCCGCTTAAAATGCCGCCCACAACCGCCCTGGACAACCATATCCCGCCCACTGCTGCCCCTGAGCACCTCTTCCCCTGCCCACTGCTGCCCCTGAGCACCTCTTCCCCCGCCCACAACACGCCCACGAGGAGGAATTTCTCAAAACGAACGCACCGACGCGCTAAACTGAAGATTCACGGTCGAATTAACCCGCCATTTCGAACACAAAGGCCGCGTTCGTTTCGAGACCGTGTCGAGCGATGCGTTTGGGCAGCGCAGCGCCATTTTAGCGTTTAGCGAAAATTCGAGTGTGACAGAAATGTGATGGAGTGCTGTTTCTGCTTCATTGTTAGTGATGGGGGTGGCCTGGCTGTCTCGGAGGGCAATAACGACAAATATGATAACAACAGCCACGTCCATTGATTATAATAGACACTTTGAAACCGTTGTAAAAGAATGCTATGATTTTATTACTTCAGTTACGACTACTACGAGTCATTTCTTATGATCATAATACTTGTTTAAAAGAAATTATGATCCCAATAATCTTAATTACAACTATGATGATAATGGTAAATCAAATAAGAGAATAAAAAGTGGTATCAATGTCCATCACATTAGAAATTATCATCAATCAATGTTCATTTTCTTCATCCTTTCCTGAGAATATCCGCCTACCCCCCCCCCCCCTCCTTCAGGAATTGTACTTATCTAACGTAGAACAAGTAAGTTCATTGTCATCATATTTACCGCAAAAGACAAGAAAAAAATATAAATAAATATGAAAAAAATGTTTTATAAATAAATAATTATACACACACACACACACACACACACACACACACACACACACACACACACATATATATATATATATATATATATATATATATATATATATATATATATATATATCGAAAGTGCGGGCGGCAGACCCAGCGGCCTTCCCTTGACCAAGATGAAAGTTATCATCATCATAATCATAATCTTAAGGTATAATAAACCATCTCTTTATCTTCTCTTCATAACCAGAATATCAAAAAATTAAAAAAAGAGCGGCGACATTGTGTCCTTAACCTTACCCAAGAAATATTATTCTCACAATCTTCATCATCACAAAAAGAAATGAAAAAAGGTTGATTTAGGGGGTGAGGGAGACACAGAGCACAAGATCCACCAGGTAGTTCTCGTATCGTAATTACCATCATCATCGCGCCAAATAAGGAAGAAGATGCCCAGCACCTAACCTCCTTTCCTTGACCAGAACGAAAAACCAAGTCGAGTTATAGTTACCACTGAAACACGCTCATTTCAACTATGTCATGAAACACGCTCATTTCAACTGTGTCATGAAACACGCTCATTTCAACTGTGTCACTGTGTAATACGTATTAAACATTCTCCCTTCGTCCGCATTGTATCACGAGGGAGGGAGAGGGAGGAGGGAACAGCCAAAAGAAAAAGGAAGGAGGTGGGGAGGGAGAAGCCAAAAGAAAAAGGAAGGAGGTGGGTAGGGAACGGCCAAAAGAAAAAGCAAAGAGGTGGGGAGGGAACGGCGAAAAGAAAAAGGAAGGAGGTGGGGAGGGAGCAGCCAAAAGAAAAAAAAGCAAGGAGGTGGGGAGAGAACAGCCAAAAGAAAAAAAAAACAAAGAAGGTGGGGAGGCAGAAACCAAAAGAAAAAGCAAGGAGGTGGGGAGGAGAAGCCAAAAGAAAAAGCAAGGAGGTGGGGAGGGAGAAGCCAAAAGAAAAAGGAAAGAGGAGGGGAGAGAACAAACAAAAGAAAAAAAAAACAAAGAAGGTGGGGAGGAACAGCCAAAAGAAAAAACAAAGAACGTAGGGAAAGAATAGCCAAAAGAAAAATCAAGGTGGAGAGGGAACAGCCAAAAGAAAAAACAAGGTGGGGGGGGGGTAACCAAAAGAAAAGAAAAACAAGGAAGGTGGGGGGAGAACAGCCCCCCCCAAAAAAGTGGGGAGAGAACAGCCAAAAGAAAAAAACAAAGAAGCTGGGGAGAAAACATCCAAAAGAAAAAAAAACAAACAAAGAAGGTGAGGAAGGAACACCCAAAAGAAAAAGCAAAGAGATTAGGAGGGAGAAGCGAAAAGAAAAAGCATGGAGGTTGGGTTTTACGATCATAATCTAAACCTTCATAAAGACACACACATCACAGGGAGGGTGAGGGTCGAGCCAGCGCCACTATACCTTGGCCACCACAAGCAGCAGGAGAAGGTTATCGGAATCGTCAGTGTCATCAGAGAGAGGTGCATCCTTTCGTCCGTTCCTCAGAGAAAGAAGGACGAGGGGATGACCCAGGAGGAGGAGGAGGAGGAGGAGGAAAAAGGAGGGGGAGGAGGGAAAATGAGGAGGAGGAGGAGGAGGAGGAGGAGGAGGAGGAGGAGGAGGAGGAGGAGGAGGAGGAGGAAGAGGAGGAAAAGGGAAAGAAATAAAGGAGAAATGGGAAGGGAAATAGAAGAAAAAAAGGAGAAGAAAGCGCAAGATGAAGAATCGGTGGAACAAGGAGAAGTGAAGAAAGAGAGGAAGAAGAAAACCAAGAAAGTTTCATAAGAGTTTCATATCCAACGAAGGGAGGGGGTCAACACATTGCTGTTCTCAAATAAGCCTTATCATCGCTATCTCTGCCACTATGGAGAACCATCGTACAGAAAGGAGGGAGAGAAAAGGGGAGAGAAAAGACCTCGCGTCCTTACCTTGGCCAGCGTTGAAGGGCAGCGCAGCCAGCAGGAGCAACAGGAAGGGCGTCCTGGACATCCTCCGTGCTGCCATCTCGCGGCAAGAAAGCGAATCACAAGTAGGGGTGACTATGACATTTCCGTCCGTCTCACCACTTCTTTTTTTGGATTCGTTGCGAGGAGGGACCTGGAAAAGAAAGAAAAAGAAAAAAACGTTAGTTGTTATTGTCGTTACAGATCCCTTTCTTTAGCAGTCGTTGTTCTCTTTGTTCTAGATAGCTGAGACGTTTAAAAAAATGGACCCAAAGAATGATGTCGAGAGAAGGAATCGCACTCCTAGACAGAGAAAAAAATAAGAGCTCTGTCAAAGTCATTATGATGTTTATGATCACTTGATTACTTGATCAAATCATCTATTATCGCTTTCATCTTCTTAATCCCTTTCTTTTCTTTATTTCTTTCTGTACACACTCCTCCTCTTCGTAAAAAAATAAGGAGGAAAAGAGAAACAAACAAAGGAGAGACAAGGAAAAAAAATGTGATGTTGATACCATGAAGGGAGCGATGATAAAAAAGAAAGAAAAAAGAAAACAAAGATAGGAAAAATCGTGACATACGAGAACTAGAAAGGTGTGGCTGGGAGATGAAGAAGGAGGAGGGGGAAGAAAAGAGTAAGAAATAAAGGAGAAACAAAAGGAGATGTAAAAAAAAAAAAAAAAAAAAAGCAGGAAAGAAAGCACAAGAGGAACAGTGGAACAAGGAGAAGTGAAGAAGGTAGAGAAGAAGGAAACGAAGAAAAAGAAAAAAAAAGAGGTACAGCGGAGATCGAAGAGAAAGACAAGAATAAAGGAGAGAAAGAAAAGGAACACAAACAAGAGGAGAAAGAGGAAAAAGTGTAAAGCAGACGAGCGCAGTTAGGCGAGGGTTGAGGGAGCAAGGGACACAGATAAAGATCAGAGATGGACACAGTGTGATGAAATTGGACGAGGGAGGGAGGGCGAGAGAAAGGGAAATAGAGAGAGAGAGAGAGAGAGAGAAGGGAGTGTACATGGAAACAAGATTTTGTAAAACCAGTGTACCATGAAATTTCTTTGTCATGAATGAAACCATGTAAGACGTTAAAAAATACTTAAAAATAAGAACGAATAAAAAAAAAGTAATACAAAACAGGCGAAAGAGAATTAAAGAATTTAATAGATTAATATATAAGATGTCGCAAGTAACAACAAATTAAATACGCATTTGATATAATTTTAGGAGAAGATCATAATAATCAGCAGGATGAGGATGATAAAGCGAAGAGAAGAAATGTTAATGACATGAGACGTCAGTTAAGAAAGATACATAGAGAAATAAAGGAAAAAAAAAAAACGAGTCCAGAAAATAAATGAATATATTCGCGTGAGTGTGTGTGTGTGCACGCGCGTATACACACACTCACACAGACACACACACACACACACACACACACACACACACACACACACACACACACACACACACACACACACACACACACACACACACAATCACAAACACACACGCACGCACAAATACCAACACACAAACACACACACACTTACACACACACACACACTTCTACACACACACACACAAACACACAAACCTACATCCACACACAAACACACACACACAAACCCACATACACACACACAATCACAAACACATACGCACACACAAATACCAACACACAAACCCACATACACACACAAACACAAACACACACACAATCACAAACACACACACACACACAAACACACGCACACACAAACACACAAACCTACATCCACACACAAACACACACACACAAACCCACACACACACAAACACACACTTCCACACACACACTTCCACACACACACTTCTACACACACACACACATCAAACAGGAAAAAAAACGACACGACACCACACGCGGTTGAGTGAAGGGTCGAGGAGGAGGAGAAAGGGTGGCGAACGAAGACGCCGAGGGTGAAGGGTGTGGTTGAAGGGTGACAAAGGTCAAGGGTGAGGAAAGAAGGGGGGAGAGGGAGTGGAGAGAGAGAGAGGGAAGAAGAGGGAGAGAGGGAGGGAGAGGGAGGGAGAGAGAGAGGGAAGGAGGGAGAGAGAGAAAGAGAGGGAGAGAGAGAAAGAGAGGGAAGGAGGGAGAGAGAGATAGAGAGGGAAGGGGGGAGAGGGAGAGAGAGGGAGAGGGAGAGAGAAAAGAGGAAGGGAGAGGGAGGGAGAGAAAGAGAGAGAGATAGGGAGGGAGGGAGGGAGGGGAGGGGGAGGGGGAGGGAGAGGGAGAGGGAGAGGGAGAGAGGGAGAGAGGGAGAGAGGGAGAGAGGGAGAGAGAGAGAGAGAGAGAGAGAGAGAGAGAGAGAGAGAGAGAGAGAGAGAGAGAGAGAGAGAGAGAGAGAGAGAGAGAGAGAGAGAGAAGAGGGTGGGAGAGAGGGAGAAGAGAGAGAGAGAAAGAAAAAGAGAGAGAAGGGAGAGAAAGAAAGACAGAGAAGGAAAAAATAGATACACAAATAGATAGATAAATAGAAGGACGGAGAGAAAAACAGAATTAGGAACAACAAATCAAGCTAAACTAACGCCTAAGAACTAACGAAGAGGAGAAAGAGAGACGTAGAAGAAATAGAATAAAAGAGAAGAGGGAAGCGAAAGCAGATGGGCGTCGGAGAGCGAGGGATGGGCGTTACGGCCGCCCACGAGAAGGGGAGAGAGGGGGGAGGGGCATGATAGGCGAAGGGGAGTGGGGGAGGGAGGTAAGCTTGGGGGCGGGGGGAGGGTAATGGAATCGAGGGAGGGAGGGAAGGGAGGATGGCTGTGGGAGGGGAGGGAGGGAGAGAAGCGAAGGAGGGTGGGGGAGGGAGGTAGGCAGGCGAGGGGGGTTATGTTGCAGGTCACAGCTGGGCTTACGATCTCTGCCTGAGGTGATCTAAAACGAATCTGCTTCCCCCTCCCCTTGCCCCTCCTTTCCCTTCCCTCCCTCTTCCCCTCCTCCTTGCCCTCTCACCTTCCCTCTTCCCCTCCCCCTTCCCTTCCATTCCCCCTCCCTCTTCCTCTTTTCCCTCCCCTTCTCCCTTCCCTTCCCTCTACCTTCCCCATACCCCTCCCCCTCCCTCTTCCCCTTTCCCTCTCTTCCTTTCCCTTTTCCTACTCCTCCCAATTACCATTATCATCATCATCATTATTATCATTATTATTATGATGATTATTATCATAATCATAATATTATTATTATTATTATCATCACCATTATTATGATAATTCTCATCATATTATCATTATTATTATCATCACCCTTATTATTATCATCATCATTACTATTATCATATTATTATTATCATTATTATTATCATTATTATTATCATCAATATCATCATCGCCATCATAATCATCAATAAAGATAACGATAGGATGTACACAGGTAAATGAATATGAAATATGAAAATTAGCGTCAATATAAAAATAAACAATAATGATAAATTAAAAATAAAAATAAATATGGTTAATAATAACAATGATAATGATGATAATAATAATAACAACAATGATAGTAACAACAATGATAATAATTAGTGTGAGAGAGAGAGAGAGAGAGAGAGAGAGAGAGAGAGAGAGAGAGAGAGAGAGAGAGAGAGAGAGAGAGAGAGAGAGAGAGAGAGAGAGAGAGAGAACAGAGCGAAAAGAGAGAGAGAGAGAGAGAGAGAGAGAGAGAGAGAGAGAGAGAGAGAGAGAGAGAGAGAGAGAGAGAGAGAGAGAGAGAGAGAGATAAAGGAGACAGAGAAGAGAGAAAGAGAGAGAGGGAGAAAGAGAAGAGAGAGAGAGAGAGAGAGAGAGAGAGAGAGAGAGAGAGAGAGAGAGAGAGAGAGAGAGAGAGAGAGAGAGAGAGAGAGAGAGAATAAGAGAGAAACAACAGACAAAAATAACGAATGAATAACTGACCAAAAAATCAAGCACAGAAAGAGCAATAAGAAGCGAAACGAAAAGAGGAAATGAGGAAAAAAAATAATAATAAAGAAAACACTGCGATTATATACCCTGACCTATTCTCATCAGAAAGAACAGACTAAAAAGAACTTGGAAGAACAGAGTGAACAGAACACAGAGGTAAAAGACCAAAAAAAAAGAGAAGACTAAAAAGAACTTGGAAGAACAGAGAGAACAGCACACAGAACACAGAGGTAAAAGACCAAAAAAAAAGAAAAGACAAGAGTTATATTTACACAGCGTAAAAATAACCACACAATGAAGAAAAGGAAAAGTTATGACACTTACTCTGGCTTTTTAGTGACAAACAATGAACTTTGACGCTTAACTAAGAACAAGTACTTAGCAAAGGGTGGAGAAAAAGAGGGAGAGAGAGAGAGAGAGAGAGAGAGAGAGAGAGAGAGAGAGAGAGAGAGAGAGAGAGAGAGAGAGAGAGAGAGAGAGAAAGAGAAAGAGAAAGAGAAAGAGAAAGAGAAAGGGAAAGACAGTCAGACAGAGACAGTCAGACAGAGACAGTCAGACAGACAGAGAAAGACAACCAGACAAACAGACAGACAGAGAAATTAGTCGAGATAACAACCGTTTCCCGTATTACCGTATACCGTATAGCGTTCGATGACTCAGCAACGGCGTTCGACTGTTGCATAAGTGATTTAGTGATGTTGAAAAGTGGCTTAGAGATTTCTTATCCGTTGCATGCCACCACCCCGTGTTGCAAATTATAGTGCTCGGTTTGTTGTTTCTGTTCCTGTTATTGTGAAAGAGTGCGAGGATGGGAGAGGAGATGGTGAAAGAGAAAATGGGGGGGGGGGGGAAGGAAGGAAGGGAGGGAGGGAGGGAGGGAGGAGAGGGAGGGAGGGAGGGAGGGAGGGAGGGAGGGAGGGAGGGAGGGAGGGAGGGAGGGAGGGAGGGAGGGAGGGAGGGAGGAGGGAGCGAGGGAGGGAATGAAGGAGGGAGAGGTAATGAGAGAGGGAGAGAAGAGAGAGAGAGAGAATGAGGATAAAAGAGAGAAAGAGAAATAGAGAAAAAAACAAAGAAAGGAGAAGAAAAGAGGAACAGAGAGAGAGAAGCAAATCACCTCACAACCAGGCATAGAAAGAGGCAAAAAAAAGCACACTATCTCCCTCCCTCCACCTCCTTCCTCCTCCCATCCTCCCGCCTTCCTCCTTCCTCCTTCCTCCTCCCATCCTCCCATCCTCTCTCCTTCCTCCTCCTATCCTCCACCTCTTTCTTCTTCCCTCTCTCCCTCCCTTCCCCTCCCCTCCCCTCCCCTCCCCTCCCCTCCCCTCCCCTCCCCTCCCCTCCTCCTCCTCCTCCTCCTCCTCCTCCTCCTCCTACCCTCCCCTCTCTCCACCTTTCGACCCAACCCTCACCCCGACAAATCCCACAAGTGGTTACAAAATCGCGTTTCCCTCAACACCTCCGTGAATCTCCCTCCCTCCCCTCTTCCCTCCCTCCCCCTCTTCCCTCCCTCCCTCCCCTCCCCTCTTCCCTCTCTCCCCTCTTCCCTCCCTCCCTCTTCCCCTCACCCGCAACGGCTATTATCTTTTTCTCACCTTGCCTTATCTCCCTTCTTTCTTCCCTGGATTCTTCCTCCTTTTCTTCCTCTCTCCTTCCTTCCAATCCTCCCTGTTTTCGTACTTCCTTCTCTCTCTTTCTCTTCCTTCTTCCTTTGTGTCACTGGCTCCCTTCCTCCCTCTCTCCCTCTCCCCATGTCTTCTTACCTCCCTCATTCTCTTCTCTCCTCTCCTCTCCTTCCCTCCCTATCTCCCTCCCTCCCTCCTTCTCTCATCTCCTTCCCTCCTTCCCTCTTCTCCTTTCCTTCCATCTTTCTCGTCTTCGGAGGAGAGGGGAAAACGGAAGAGAGAGGGGAGAGAAGAGAGGGAAGAGAGAGAGAGGGGAGAGGCAGAGAGTATAGATGAGAGTGGAGGGGAGAGCAGGAGAGGAATAGAGGGGAGAGAAAAAGAGAGAGGTAGAGGAAGAGAGAGGAGGAGAGGAGAGAAGCGAGAGGAAGAGAGGGGAGAGGGGAGAAGAACGGAGGAGAGGGGAGAAGAGAGAGTAGGAGAGGGGAGAAGTAAGGAGGAGAGGGGATAAGAGACAGTGGGAGAGGGGAGAAGAGAGAGTAGGAGAAGGGAAAAGGCAGAGTAGGACAAGGGAAAAGAGAGGGTAGGAGAAGGGAAAAGAGAGAGTAGGAGAGGGGAGAAGTAAGGAGGAGAAGAGAGGGGAGAAGAAAGAGTAGGAGAGGGGATAAGAGAGAGTAGGAGAGGGGAGAAGAAAGGAGGAGAGGGGAAAAGAGAGAGAAGAAGAGAGATCTCCCGCTGGCGAAGCTCCCGCTGGGCTCATTATCGGCTTATGAGCTCACGTGTGTCACAGGGAGTGTGAAGTAGGTAGCGTGCGTGGTTAGATAATGCATTTTTTTCTTTTATCTTT
>NC_091569.1:34691776-34696776 GCF_042767895.1 Penaeus vannamei | reverse complement strand
TCGCCCTCATTTAGCCCCTTGTACCTCCCCCCCCCACCCACCCCATCAACCCTCTACTACTTCCCCCTCCCAACCACCTCCCACGACCCCCCTCCCAACCACCTCCCACGACCCCCCCCCCCAACCACCTCCCACGACCCCCTTCTCAACCTCAACGACCCTCCTTTTAACCACCTCTTACGAGCCCCCCGCCCCCCTCTAAACCACCTCTAACGACCCCCTTCCCAACCACCTCCCATAACCCCCCCCTCCCAACCACCTCCCATAACCCCCTCAACCTCAACGACCCTCCCTTTAACCACCTCTTACGAGCCCCTCCCCCCTCTAAACCACCTCTAACGACCCCCCTTCCCAACCACCTCTTACGACCCCCCCAACCCCCAACCCCCTTCCCAACCACCTCTAACGACCCCCCCACCCCCCAACCCCCTTCCCAACCACCTCTAACGACCCCCCTTCCCAACCACCTCTTACGACCTCCCCCACCCCCCACCTCATCCATCCCACAGACAGGGTATAGCCCCCTCCCCTCCCCACATACCCCCCCCCCACCTGTTAGAACAATATGTTTACAGCCTCCGAACAGCCCTCGGCGCTCTGTCCGAATAGCCCGGGCTTGTCGCTAAGGGCCACCCGGACGGGCTATGAGGATCCCATTATGAGCCTTAGCCACACTACACAAATCAAGGCGTCGTTAAGGATCACCGGCCGGCTTTCGTGGCCCGGATAATCGGCCTTATGACCTCTGGCTCTTTAAGCGAAATCGTCCCGCTTCGGTCGGGGATTAAAATGGAGATTAGGAAGCGAAGGAGAGAGACAAGGAGGACGAGAGACAGAAGGAAGAGTGATAATGGAAGATAAAATAAAAAAGTAGGAGATATAAATGGATATATAGATAGATAGATAGATAGGCAGATATATAAATATATTGATAGATAGATAATGGAGATAGGAGAGAGGAGAAGGAGAGGAGAAGTAAAGAAAAGTGGGAAAATTGGATAGGAAGAGAAATAAGGAAAGAAAGGTAACAGGGTTAGAAGAATAAAAATATAATAATTAAAAAGAGAGGGATGGTAAAGGGGAAAGGAATAAATAAGAGAAGAAAGAGAGCAGAAACAATGGCCGGAGAATGTCAGCACAGAGAAAGGAGAGAAAAGGAATAAGGAAGAAGAGGGAAAGAGAGAGAGAAAGGGATAGAAAAAAATAAAAGAGGAAGAGGGAGAGATGAAGGATAGGGAAAGGACAGAGAACAGGCGTGTTAGAGGAAAACAAGGAAGAGAAAGCGAGACGAGGAAAGGAGAAAAGAGGAAAGAAAGGATTGAGAGAGGGGGGGAAGAGAGAGAAAGAGAGAAAGAGAGAGAGAGAGAGAGAGAGAGAGATAGAGAGAGAGAGAGAGATGGATACGAAGAAAGAGAAAAAGAAGAAACATTACAATATACACTTGCCGTTCTTTCCCTCTCCTCTTTCCTCAGTCACCTCCACCCCTTTCTTCCCTAGTCTCCTTCCCCCTCCTTCCTTCTTAAACTCCCTCTCCTTTCTTTCTCTCTCCCTCCCCCTCCTTCCTGAACCCCTCCTCCTTCATCCTCAATTTCCCTTCCTCTCTTTAACCTCTCCCTCTCTCCTTCCCCTCCCTCTTCTTCAATCTCTCTGTCTCTCTCTAACTTCTCCCTCTATCTCCTCTCCCTCTTCATCAGTCTTTCCACTCCCTCTATCTCCTCTCCCCTTCCCTCTTCCTCAATCTCCCTGTTTCTCCTTAACCTCTCCCTCCCTCTTCCTCAATCTCCCTTCCACGCTCTACCCTCTCCCTCATCATCAGTCTCTCCACTCCCTCTTTCTCTTCACTCCCCCTCAATCTCCCATCCATTCTCTACCCTCTCCCTCATCATCTGTCTTTCCACTCCCTCTTTCTCTTCACTCCCCCTCAATCTCCCTTCCACTCTCTACCCTCTCCCTCTTTCTCTTCTCCCTCCTCATCAGTCTCTCCACTCCCTCTTTCTCTTCACTCCCCCTCCGATCTCCCTTCCACTCTCTACCCTCTCCCTCTTTCTCCTCTCCCTCCTCATCAGTCTTTCCACTCCCTCTTTCTCTTCACTCCCCCTCAATCTCCCCTCCACTCTCTACCCTCTCCCTCATCATCAGTCCTTCCACTCCCTCTTTCTCTTCACTCCCCCTCAATCTCCCATCCACTCTCTACCCTCTCCCTCATCATCTGTCTTTCCACTCCCTCTTTCTCTTCACTCCCCCCCTTTCCCCTCAACTTTCTACCCTCTCCCTCTTTCTCCTCTCCCTCATCATCTGTCTTTCCACTCCCTCTTCACTCCCCCCTTCCCCCCTCCCTCCCTCCCCCCCAACTCCCCACTCCAAAGCGACCGCAAGCCAGAAGTAATCTTCAAATTCGGGTTCCTCTTCAGCGCAAGTCAGCCTTAATTGACTTGACGATCACGACCCCAGTGTTTGTTCAGGGTTGAGGCAGCCAAGGTGAGGCGGCGCTGTTCGGCTTGCTTTGCCGGCTCGCTTCGACTTGCTTCGGCACACAGCTCGCCGTTTTGCCTGTCTCTTGTTGGGTTTTGTTTGTTTTCGCGAGCTCATTGTCTTGGGTTTGTTGGCTTGTTTCAGTGAAGCTTGTTTTCGCGAGCTCATTGTCTTGGTTTGTTTCACTGAAGCTTGTTTTCGCGAGGCAATCCAGTTTGTTTTGATCGCTTCCTCGATTCTCTTTTGTTTCGTTGATTTTCTCCGTTTGCTCGATTCTTTTGTTTTTGTTAATTTTGTCCGTTTTTTTGTTTGTCCGATTTGCTACCTCACTTTATTGGTTACGTCGGTAAGTCTGTTTGGTTTGCATGCTTTGACAAATGTGTGTTATCTCTCTCCTCCGCTGGCTGCTTCCCTGGCTGTGAGAACTTGATGTTTTACTCTCCACTTATCTCGCTTCCTTATCAAGCTGTGTCACGTATACGAAAGCCTCTTTGTTTACTTTCCATCCAGCCAATTTGTCTCTGGCGAAGAAAAACACACAAAAGGTCTTCAGTCAACCTCTACTTTGCTTGACACTCGTGAACCCCTGCACTCACAGCGTTCACAGGCACTTACCGTCTAACATATTTGACAAAGAGACGAGGTCAGAAGAAATACAGCTTCGAATTTAGCAGATTGACCCCCTGACCTTATCTGTCGGGTTTAAATGGCTAAATTCTACGCGTCGCATAACTTGTCTGTCTGTCTCCTTTGAGGGTCTCTTACCTGGGACAAAATTGCGGGGCGTTTAGGAGTCCCTAACAAGCAGGATCACGAGCAGTTAATTGCTTAATGTCCCTTGATAAGTGTGATTATGTTAAATCGCTCGTTTGCCTGTCTTATTTTCTTCCCGTTTACACTCCGCTGTAATTTTGTTCAATTGCGTCAGTTACTTTGTTTTCCTTTGTCTTTTTTTACTGCTTTCATTTGTCTCCTCTTTGTTAATTGCTCTGTGTATTGTCTTTCACTCATAATGATAATTGATGGTTTCCATTGTATGCCTTTTGTTGTGTATTTACTATGTAATTGTTCTGAGTCTATTTGCATTGTGTTTGTGATGTATCGTTTTGTGTATATACCGTCTGTACTGTGCTTAGTTTGTGTTTGTATTGCATTTGTCCTGCAGTTGGCGAGTATTGTGTTTGTTCAGTTGTCATTCCACGCCACTCGTGTTTGTTCTCTCTCCCGTGTTCTTGTTTACGTCTCATGTTCCCGTTACACTTAAGAGATGTTACGTCACATACTTTTATTATATATATATAAACTACAACAGTATCTTCTGCAGGTTTATTACCATCAGCAC
Organism: Penaeus vannamei; assembly: GCF_042767895.1. NCBI lineage: Eukaryota > Metazoa > Arthropoda > Malacostraca > Decapoda > Penaeidae > Penaeus > Penaeus vannamei. The sequence goes on along the minus strand of NC_091569.1, from coordinate 34,692,962 downwards.
AAATCCGTCTGGTAATAACAAGAAAAAATGGAATTAAATAAACAAATCAAGAACCATTTATAAAACAAAAATAAAACAGAAACCAAACCATAAAAGAGAATGTATGTAACAGATAAAAAAAAAAAAAAAGACAAAATCCAATTAATCAAGGAGCAAGCAAGTTTCCACGGAGACAAAACAAAACAAAAATAAATAAATAAAAAATGAAAAAAAAGATGGCGGCCCCCCGAGTGTAGCCCCGCACCGGAAGCCAGTGAGTGAGGGACCGTCTGCAGGCATAACGTCAACAGCATTCGTGTCGACGCTGCAGAAGTCATCATGGTTGCTGCCATCCCCCCCCCCCTCTCGCTCTCCCCCTCTCCCTCCCTCTCCCTCTCCCTCTTCCTCTCCCTCTCCCTCTCCCCCTCCTTCTCCAGCTCTCCCCCTCTCCCTCTCCCTCTCCCGCTCTCCCTCTCCCCTCTCCCTTAGCCATTCCACGCCCCCCTGTTTCAACTTCCCTCCCTCTCCTTTACCCTCTCTTCCCTCTCTCTCTCTCTCTCTCTCTCTCTCTCTCTCTCTCTCTCTCTCTCTCTCTCTCTCTCTCTCTCTCTCTCTCTCTCTCTCTCTCTCTCTATGTATGTGCACCCACACACACACACACACACACACACACACACACACACACACATATATATATATATATATATATATATATATATATATATATATATATATATATATACATACATATACATACACATAATTACATTCATTGTCTCTTTATCTAAATATCTGCATCGATCTATATCCATTATTCTGTCAACTTATCCTTCCATCTGTTTAACCATCTGCATCTCTCCTCCCCTCTTTCACTCTCCTCCCTCCCCCTCGCCTTGCGCCCCCCCCTACCCACCCACCCCTTCACAAGTGCGCTCGTCTTGTTCATCAACAAGCAGGTCACGTGATCACTGGAGGTCACGAAGGCCACAACAAGCCACCTGACCCCACCGTCTGTTTTCTTAATACACACAACCCCCCCCCTTTTTTTTTTTGCCTCCTTCTCCCTCCTCCCCCTCCACCCGCTCTCCTTCCACACTCTCCCTCCCTTCCCCCTCCCTCCAGTCCCCTCTCCCTCCCTTCCCCTCTCTCTCTCCCTTCCCTTTTCCCTCCTATCCCGTCTCCCTCCCTCCCCCTCTCCCTTTCTTCC
>NC_091569.1:34681776-34684276 GCF_042767895.1 Penaeus vannamei | reverse complement strand
TTCTCTCTCTCTCTCTCTCTCTCTCTCTCTCTCTCTCTCTCTCTCTCTCTCTCTCCCTCTCTCTCTCTCTCTCTCTCTCTCTCTCTCTCTCTCTCCAACACGAGCGGGTGAACTGGGGGACAGAGGCAGGAGAGAGAAAATGAGCAGAGAGAGAGAGAGAGAGAGAGAGAGAGAGAGAGAGAGATAGAGAGAGGGAGGGAGAGAGAGAGAGAGAGACACAGAGAGAGAGAGAGAGAGAGAGAGAGAGAATGAGCAGAGTCGCTAAGCATCTTAAAACGTAATAAAAAAGATTCCTCGTGGAGAAGTGTCTGCAGAAACATTAGGGTTGCTTTTTTCTGTGTTTATTTTTGTTTTGTTTTTTTTGTTTGTATGTTGTATTCTTTGTTTTTGTTTTGTTTTTGTGTATAGTTTTGGCTTTTTGTTTGTATGTTGTACTTTTGTTTTTGTTTTGTTTTTCTGTGTTTTTTGTTTTTGTTTGTGTGTTGTATTTTCGTTTTCTGTGTATATACTTTTTTGTTTATTTGTCCTTACGTTGTGTCATTGTTTTTTCTGTGTATATTTGTTTATTTGTTTCGATGATGTTTCTTTTCTGTTGTTTTTTCTGTCTATATTTGTTTGTTTATTTGTCTCTATGCTGTTGCTTTTTCGTTTTTTTCTGTGTATATTTGTTCAATTGTCTCTCTGTCTGTTTGCTTGACTACTTTATCTGTTGGGCTCCCTCTCCCTCTTCTCCTCATCCTCCCCCTCTCCTTTTTCATCTTACACACTTCCCCCTCCCTTATCTCTTTCACTCCCCCACCCATCCCCTTTCCCTTATCCCTCTCTCTCCCTCTACCTCTTCCCTTCCCTCCCCTTAGCCCTCTCTCTTTCTCTCCTTGTCCCTGTCCCCCCTCACTCCCTCTCTCCCCTTATCCCTCTCTCCTCTCCCTGCCACTCCCCTCCCCTCCTTCCCCTCTCTCCCTCCCTCCCTCTCCCCTCCCTCCCCTCTCTCCCTCATTCCCCTCTCCCCTCCCTCCCTCTCCCCTCCCCCAAGCTTTTCCAAGCGAGTCTCTGATATAGACATTAAGCGCCCCCCTCCCTCCCCCCTGTGATTGTCATTGGCTGACCTGGCTATAGAGGCGGTTTTATAGGGCCGTTGCGGGTTAACTTCGCCTTTTTGTATGTTTGTAAATAAACAAGAAGAATCGCTTAAAGTAGTGAGTGTAGGCTTGTGTTTTTCTTTGTTTTGTGTGTTTTTAATTCTTTATGGTTTTATTTGTGTGTGTTTATGTGAAAGAATGTTGTTTTTTTTTAATGTTTTCTTTTTGTTTTTGGTGTGTGTGTGTGTGTGTGTGTGTGTGTGTGTGTGTGTGTGTGTGTGTGTGTGTGTGTGTGTGTGTGTGTGTGTGTGTGTGTGTGTGTGTGTGTGTGTATAATTCATGATTCATCTTCGTCACAACATGAACTGACGAAGCATTAGCGAAAAGGCCTTCGGCATATTCGTGTGTTTTTTTGTCCTTCCTTCGTTGTTCCTGTTGCAGTGTGTGTGTGTGTGCGTGTGTGTGTGTGTGTGAGTGAATGTGTGCGTGCGTATGTGTGTATGTGTGTGTGTGTGTGTGTGTGTGTGTGTGTGTGTGTGTGTGTGTGTGTGTGTGTGTGTGTGTGTGTGTGTGTGTGTGTGTGTGTGTGTGTGTGTGTGTGTGTGTGTGTGTGTGTGTGTGTGTGAGAGAGAGAGAGAGGGAAAGTATGCTAAGTTTAGTTTGCTTTTCTCTTGTTTGTTTGTTTTTTTGTGTGGCACTGAGTGGCACTGAGGCATGTCGGATTATCTCATGGCACCAGGTTTTCTCGAGAAATTCAACGAACCTTTAAATTGGCTGTAAGTTCCTGGTGATGTTCTTATCTGTTTTCTTTGATTGGTCATAAACGCTGATATTGTTTATGTATGTGTATCTATAGATAGTCACATTTATTAATCTTATATCTATCTTCTAAAACTTCCATATAGAAAAAACAATAAATGCATTCATAAGAAAAAAAAACAAATGCATTCACAAGAAAAAAAAACAAATGCATTCACAAGAAAAAAAAACAAATGCATTCATAAGAAAAACAACAAATGCATTCATAAGAAAAAAACAACAAATGCATTCATAAGAAAAAACAACAAATGCATTCACAAGAAAAAACAACAAATGCATTCACAAGAAAAAAAAACAAATGCATTCACAAGAAAAAAAAACAAATGCATTCATAAGAAAAAAACAACAAATGCATTCATAAGAAAAAACAACAAATGCATTCATAAGAAAAAACAACAAATGCATTCACAAGAAAAAAAAACAAATGCATTCATAAGAAAAAAACAACAAATGCATTCATAAGAAAAAACAACAAATGCATTCATAAGAAAAAACAACAAATGCATTCACAAGAAAAAAAACAAATGCATTCACAAGAAAAAACAACAAATGCATTCATAAGAAAAAAATGCATTCATAAGAAAAAAAAACAAATACATTCA
>NC_091569.1:34676776-34679276 GCF_042767895.1 Penaeus vannamei | reverse complement strand
GGAGAAGGGGAGTCGTCGTGGGGTCGTCACGCGGTCGGAGGGATGCCCCTTAGAGCCCCCTCCCCCCCCCCCCAAGGTCGTTGGAGTGATGGTCGTCGAGGTCGTCTTGGTCGTGAAGTGGTTGTTTATTGGCACGGTCGTTGTCGTCTCTGGGGTGCTGTTATTTTGCGTTATTGTTGTTGTTATTTCTGTTGTTATTGGTGTCCCTAAAATCGGTATTGTTATCGTTATCGTTATTGTTTCTTGTTGTTGTTGTTATTATCGTTATCATTATTGTCATCCTCATTGGTATTGTTATCAATATTGTTGTTATTATCGTCGTTATCAATATTGTTATCATCGTTATCATCATTATTGTTGTTATTACCGTCGTTATCATTATTGTTGTTATCATCGTCATCATTATTGTCGCCATTATCGTCGTCATTATTATCATTATCATCGTCGTCATTAATATTGTTATCAATACTTCACCACATCTTTACGTTCTTTTCCCTACGGTTATCATGATCATCAACAACCCCCCCCCCCCTGCCCCTACCCCCCTATCATGTGTTATCTCCGTTGATCTCATGCCCTCCCTGTTGCCCATACACCTGCCATTCCCTTCCCCTCCCCACTCTGATCTTAATAAGCTCCCCTTCCCTATTCGCTACCTTTCATTTCGTCCCCCTACCTCCCCCCACCTATACCTAGCATTCCTCCCTCCTCCCTACTTCTTACTGCCCATCTAAATCTCCTCTTTGCTCTCCTCCTCTCTACCTTTCTCCATCCCCCTACCCTACTCTCTTCCCTACCTCTCTCCATCCCTACCTTTTTTCTTCCCTACCTCTGCCCATACCCCTTCTTCTACCTCTCCCTATCCCTCCACCCCCACCTCTCCCAATTCCTCCCCTAGGTCTGCCCATACCCCCTCCTCTCTACTTCTCCCTATCCCTCCTCCTCACTCTCCACCCCCACCCTTTCCTTCCTCCTACCTCTCCCCATCCCTCCCTACCTCTGCCCCATACCCCCTCCTCCCTACCTCTCCCTCTCCCTCCTTCCCCACCACCTTCCTCCCAACCTCTCTCCACCCCCACCTCTCCCCACCTCTGCCCATACCCCCTCCCTCCAACCCCCACCTCTCCCCATCCCACCCTACCTCTGCCCACACCCCCTCCTCCCTACCTCTCCCTCTCCCTCCTCCCCCACCTCCCCACCCCCTCCCTCCAACCCCCAAGCCACACGAACCCCAAGCTTCTCGTCGCGAAAACAGGACAAGTTGAGGCTTCTCGTCCTCTCTCGCGCCAGCCTCAAGGACGGCAGAGAGTGAAGGTACTGGAAGGAGCGAGGGAGAGGGGGAGGGAGGAGAGGGGGAGAGGGGAGCTAGGGAGAGGGGGAGGGGGTAGGGGAGGGGGAGCGAGGGAGAGGGGGAGAGGGGCAGAGGGGAGGGGGAGCGAGGGAGAGGGGAGGGGGAGAGGGGAGAGGGGGAAGGGGGAGCGAGGAGAGGGAGATGGAGGGGGAGCGAGGGAGAGGGGAGAGGAGGAGGGGAGGGGGAGGGGAATGAGGGAATGGGGGGGTAAGTGGAATGGTGGGGGTAGGGGGAATGTTGTGGTTTGGGGAATGGGGGTAAGTGGGATTGTGGTGGGGGAATGGGGGGTAAGTGAGATGGTGGGGAATGGGGGTGAGGGGGATGGTGGGGGTAGGGGGAATGAGGGTAAGTGGGATGGTGGGGGTAAGGGAAGGGGGAAGTAGGATGGTGGTGGTGGGGGGAATGGGGGTGAGGGGAATTGTGGTTGGGGAATGGGGGGTGAGGGGAATGGAGGTGAGTTGCATGGTGTTGGTGAAGAAAAATGGGGTGAAGAAAGGAGGTGAAGGAAATGGGGTGTGGGGGAATAGGGGTGAAGCAAACGGAAGGTGAGGGAATAGGGGTGAAGGAAATGGAGATAGAGGATGAGGGAATGGGGGATAGTGGTAGAAGAATGAGGGTCAAAGAAATAGGTGCGAAGAGGAAGGTAGTGAACGGAATGTGGGATAGGGAAAGGGAGTTATGAGAATAAATGAGGAAAAAGGAAATTAAAGGAATCAGGGAAATTGGAAGAATAGGAAGGATGGGGGAAGAAAGATAGGGAGAGAAGGAGGTAGAAGGAGAAGGGAGGTGGCGAAGCAAAGGGAGGGGTGTGAGAAGGAGGGAAGGAGAGGGAGGGAGGAAGAGAGAAGGGGGAAGGGGAGGAAAGAGTTGGGGAGGAAAAGGAGGGGTTGGGAGGGAGGTCAAGACAGGTGCGGGAACAAGATGGTCATGACCCGACCTCTTGACCTTCACTCTCCCCCCCCTCCCCCTTCCTCCCCGTTCGAGACCCTCTGTTTTACGTACTGGTGGGGTCCTCTCTCCTCTTATTCCTCCTCCTCCTTCTCCCTCTCCCCTTCTCCTACTCCTTCTCCCTCCTCCCTCCTCTTCTGCTTCTGCTTCCTCCTCCTCCTCTGCTCTTCTGCTCCCCCCTCCTCCTCTCTCCTTCTCCCT
>NC_091569.1:34659276-34661776 GCF_042767895.1 Penaeus vannamei | reverse complement strand
TGCATACTAAATTAAGTAGAGTCTTATCTTATGTCGCAGGGCGGTTGACAAGAGGCGGCGACGGTCAAGATCTGTGTGGGAATTTGATTTCCTGAGGCGATAGTGTCCGCTGGATATATGAACATCGAAAAGCGATACTTGTTGAACATAAAGTGATAAACAAGTGAAGAAATAGATATGCTAAATAGATTCACGGGCGGAATGATGATGATGATAAAAAAGACGCGTATGTAAACATCTGTTTTAATCATAACACGCTACTTGAGTAACCTAAGCCAGCCTGGTTCTTCATTCACCGCCATAAAACGGCCCCCAATTTCCCATCAGCGAAATGAATCAATAAAAGAAAGACACAGGGGGGAAAAAACGAGTTAAATATAACTACGACAGCTTGCCGTTGTCTTGCCATCCGCCTTCTGAAACGCGATCCACGAACGAATGACGTCACGCGACATCCACGAACGCGGCCACCGACGCGGATTCCCGCTGGACGAACGCTAATCATCGAAGAGGTACTTGGCGTCTCCAATTACCTATTCGTCCATGTAAATCGCTACGGATGATTGACTCAGAAATTGAGCACGGCTTCCACAAGCGCTCTGCTGAGTCCATTAACCGTTTCGTCCATTTTTGAAGTTTTTTTTTGTACCACTCAAGTGAATCGTGCAACAACATGGCGAACCTCAAAAGGAGACGCGCTGTAATACGCTTCGGAGGCTAACGGCGTGATCTCTACACACCCAACGAGCCAATAAGGAATCCCCGAAAAGGAAATGCAGGCAAAACATTCCAAACAGCTGAACTATATTACCAGTATACAGTTGACTAATGCTCGCTCTTTCTTGCTCTCTCTCTCTCTCTCTCTCTCTCTCTCTCTCTCTCTCTCCCTCTCTCCCTCTCTCCCTCTCTCCCTCTCTCCCTCTCTCTCTCTCTCTTTCACACACACACACACACACACACACACACACACACACACACACACACACACACACACACACACACACACACACACACACACACACACACACACGCACACAAAGAAGCCGCATGCAACCGATCTAGCTAACATCCTAATGTAAACCTCTAATGTAAACAATAAACCAAGTGATGTTGACTAAATGGATTTATGTTTACAATAACCATAATGTGTTTAGGAGAATGATGTTTGCGTTTGATATGGGGAGAGTTAAGTTTATATGTTTGTTTAGGTTTCTTAATAAACTGAGAATAATAAAATGGATTTAGATTTTGGTAAAAAGAAAAAAGAAATAGAAAAAGAGGTTTGTCGTTAGACCTAAAATGCAAATAATTTCATGGGGGGAAAATTAGATATTAAATCTATAATATACATTTCTAAAACTAATGATATTAATAATGATAATGATAACACTAATAATAATCTTCCTTCACTTAATTACAGATGGCTAACATGGGAAATTATTTGATATCAAGGAAAGTAAATATATGAACTAGTCTTACGCACACACACTATGTTGAAAATGTAGTGATAATGATAATAATAGTAATGTGACTGTACTCTTACTTGTGGTGGTGATAGTGGTTGTAGTAGTAGAAGTAGTAGTAGTAGTAGTAGTAGTAGTAGTAGTAGTAGTAGTAGTAGTAGTAGTAGTAGTAGTAGTAGTAGCAGAAGTAGTAGTAGTAGTAATAGTAGTAGTAGTACTAGTGGTAGTAGTAGTAGTAATAGTAACAGTAATTGTAGTAGAAGTAGTAGTAGTAATAATAGTAACAGTAGTAGAAGTAGTAGCAGTAGTAGTAGTAGAAGCAGTAGTAGTAGTAACTATAGTAATAGTAGAAGAAGTAGTAGTAATAGAATTAGTATAAGTATAAGAAGTAGTAGTAATATTAGAAGCACCAGCAGCAGCAGAAGTAGTAGCAGCAGTATTAGTAGTAATAATAGTAGTAGTAACAGCAGCAGTGAAGTAGCACCAGTTGCTCTAGCAGAACAGTAACAGTAAAATCAGCAGTACCTTTATAATGGTGTTAATGGTGCTAATAGTAATAAAAACAGTAGTAATACTAATAATAGCAACACCAGTCAAAATAATACTTACAAAATGATACCAATAACGTTACCATTAATATCAATTACAACATCACCGCTCATACTGATTAAAAAAAAAAAAAAAAATCCACCCTAATTTAAAAGAGAAAATGAACAAACAACACGCAAAAAAAAAGAAGAAGAAAAAAAAAAAAAAAAAACGAGGTCGCATTTGCTGCCAGAAAATGGGTCACGAAAAACAAGTTGATGCAGTTGACACACACACGCCCTATGAACCAGCTGGCGAAGACGAGATGACGTCACGAAGGAGACGAGCCGCGCAGCTGGCGAAGACTTACACTGAGCCAGCTGTGAGTTTTATGGAATTTCGGAAATACATTTGTTGGAAGAACGCATGTAGTGTGTTATATATGAAGTGGAGTGATATTATTATATGTTCTTTTTGGATGTTATAAGCGTTTGGAATAGATCTTATAA
>NC_091569.1:34644276-34646776 GCF_042767895.1 Penaeus vannamei | reverse complement strand
ATTATCATTAATATCATCATTATTATTGTTATCATTACTATTATGATAATAATAATAATAGTAATAATAAAAATAATAATAATAATAATAATAATAATAATAATAGTAAGATAACAATAATAATGATAACAATAATAATGACAATAACAACAACAACAAAACAATAATAATAATAATAATAATAATAATAATAATAATAATAGCAGCAACAGCAACAACAATAACGGTAATACGGAAGCCAATAACATCAAGGATATTAAGAACACGAATCACAAATATATTAAAAACACAAAAATAATTAACTAGACGGACAAGAGCACCAATTGCAGTGCCAGCCATCCAGTGCCATCCATTCAGTGCCAGAAATTCCAGCCATTCAGAGCCACAAACACCAGCCATTCAGAGCCAGAAACTCCAGCCATTCAGTGCCACAAACACCAGCCATTCAGAGCCAGAAACTCCAGCCATTCAGAGCCAGAAACTCCAGCCATTCAGTCCCAGAAACACCAGCCATTCAGTCCCAGAAACTCCAGCCATTCAGAGCCAGAAACTCCAGCCATTCAGTCCCACAAACACCAGCCATTCAGTCCCAGAAACTCCAGCCATTCAGAGCCAGAAACTCCAGCCATTCAGTTCCAGAAACTCCAGCCATTCAGTCCCAGAAACTCCAGCCATTCAGAGCCAGAAACTCCAGCCATTCAGAGCCAGAAACTCCAGCCATTCAGTCCCAGAAACTCCAGCCATTCAGAGCCAGAAACTCCAGCCATTCAGAGCCAGAAACTCCAGCCATTCAGTCCCAGAAACTCCAGCCATTCAGAGCCAGAAACTCCAGCCATTCAGTCCCAGAAACTCCAGCCATTCTGAGCCAGAAACTCCAGCCATTCAGTCCCACAAACTCCAGCCATTCAGTCCCAGAAACTCCAGCCATTCAGAGCCAGAAACTCCAGCCATTCAGAGCCAGAAACTCCAGCCATTCAGTCCCAGAAACTCCAGCCATTCAGAGCCAGAAACTCCAGCCATTCAGTCCCAGAAACTCCAGCCATTCAGAGCCAGAAACTCCAGCCATTCAGTCCCAGAAACTCCAGCCATTCAGTTCCAGAAACTCCAGCCATTCAGTTCCAGAAACTCCAGCCATTCAGTCCCAGAAACTCCAGCCATTCAGAGCCAGAAACTCCAGCCATTCAGTCCCAGAAACTCCAGCCATTCAGTTCCAGAAACTCCAGCCATTCAGTTCCAGAAACTCCAGCCATTCAGTCCCAGAAACTCCAGCCATTCAGAGCCAGAAACTCCAGCCATTCAGAGCCAGAAACTCCAGCCATTCAGTCCCAGAAACTCCAGCCATTCAGAGCCAGAAACTCCAGCCATTCAGAGCCAGAAACTCCAGCCATTCAGTCCCAGAAACTCCAGCCATTCAGAGCCAGAAACTCCAGCCATTCAGTCCCAGAAACTCCAGCCATTCTGAGCCAGAAACTCCAGCCATTCAGTCCCACAAACTCCAGCCATTCAGTCCCAGAAACTCCAGCCATTCAGAGCCAGAAACTCCAGCCATTCAGAGCCAGAAACTCCAGCCATTCAGTCCCAGAAACTCCAGCCATTCAGAGCCAGAAACTCCAGCCATTCAGTCCCAGAAACTCCAGCCATTCAGAGCCAGAAACTCCAGCCATTCAGTCCCAGAAACTCCAGCCATTCAGAGCCAGAAACTCCAGCCATTCAGTCCCAGAAACTCCAGCCATTCAGAGCCAGAAACTCCAGCCATTCAGTGCCAGAAACTCCAGCCATTCAGAGCCAGAAACTCTAGCCATTCAGAGCCAGAAACTCCAGCCATTCAGTCCCAGAAACTCCAGCCATTCAGTGCCACAAACACCAGCCATTCAGTGCCAGAAACACCAGCCATTCAGTTCCAGAAACTCCAGCCATTCAATGTCACAAACACCAGCCATTCAGAGCCAGAAACTCCAGCCATTCAGAACCAGAAACACCAGCCATTCAGAGCCATAAACTCCATCCATTCAGTGCCAGAAACACCAGCCATTCAGAGCCAGAAACACCAGCCATTCAGAGCCAGAAACTCCAGCCATTCAGTCCCAGAAACTCCAGCCATTCAGAGCCAGAAACACCAGCCATTCAGAGCCAGAAACACCAGCCATTCAGAGCCAGAAACTCCAGCCATTCAGTCCCAGAAACTCCAGCCATTCAGAGCCAGAAACTCCAGCCATTCAGTCCCAGAAACACCAGCCATTCAGAGCCAGAAAACTCCTTTCGCTTCTCCTGCCGAGCACCAGAACACCACTTCCGTCGGAACTCACCTGGAGAGCGAGCGAGCGAGCGACTTTTTCGGTCCCGCGATCGCCGATGCCTCTGACCTTCCCCGCAAGGATGGACGGTCGCTGTTTTCTCTCAAAGCTGGAAATTCTCGGCGCAGGAATTTCCTTCACTTTCCGTCGTTGCTTTTGAGGTTGTTGGGGGATGGAAGTCCGGTTTTGTTGATTTTGGTGTTTTT
>NC_091569.1:34624276-34626776 GCF_042767895.1 Penaeus vannamei | reverse complement strand
GGGGACAGAAAGAGAGAGAGACAGACAAAGACAGACAGACTGACAGAGACAAACAGAGAAATAAACAGACAGGGAGAAAGAGAAATAAACAGACAGGGAGAAAGAGAAAGAGATAGAGACAGAGAGAGAAAGACACACAGAGAGAAAATAAATGCAGAGAGAGAAAAAGTCAAAGACAGAGATAGAGACAGAGATATACAGATACTGATATTGATAATGAAAAGAGAGAGAAAGAGACAGAGATAGAGAAAGAAAGAAAAAAAGAAAGACGAAAATAACCCCATAATAAACAAAATATCAAGTAAAAAAAAATAGGTTAGGTCAGCAAGGGATTTGCATACTTTATACGAGGCGAACGGGTCACAGGCCGAAGGTCAGAGTTCAAGAGGTCAAGTCTGCAGGTACAGTCCATGTGGCGAGAGAAGTCAAGCTGCTTGATAAGAGACTAAAAGGAGGGAGAGGAGGAGGGGGGGAGGAGGAGGGTGGTAGAGGAGGAGAAGGGGGAGGAGGAGGAGGAGGAAGGATATGGGGGAAGGAGGGGGAGGGCGAGGAGGAGGAGGAGGAGAGGGGGAGAAGGAAAGATATGGGGGAGGCAGGGGGAAAAGGAGGAGAAGGGAAGAGGAGGGGGCAGGAGGAGTAGTAGGATGAAGGGGGAGGAGGAGGCAGGAGATAGAGGAGGAGAAGGGGGGAGGAGGAGTAGGACGAAGGGGGAAGTGGAGAGGAGGCAGGAGAAGAAGAAGAGATGGAATAGAGGAAGAGAGGGAGTAAAGGACAAGTAGAAGACAATAAAGAAGAAGTAGAAATGGAAGAAGATAAATGAGAAAAAAAAGAAGTAGATTGAGAAGAAGAAGAAGAATTGGTTAAGAAAGAAAAACGAAAACAAGGGAAGCGAAGGTGAATTAGAATAAATAGATGAACCTAACTGAAAAGAAAACATCAACAGAAGTAAAAAAATAAAAAAAAAAGAGAGAGAGAGAAAAAAATCTTAAAAAGGAAGGGTGATTACAGATAAAAAAGGGTGAAAATAATAATAGTAGTAGTAATAATGATAATAATAATAGTAATAATAACAATCATAATGATAATGTTAATAATAGTAATGATAATAATAATAATAATAACAATTGCAATATCAAAAATATAAATAATAATAGTAATAATGATAATAATAATAATGATAATAATAATAACAATAATAATAATAATAATAATAAGTACAAGGAGAAGATAAAATGAAAAGAAAGTCGGCATCTTAATAATGAAATTAGATTCTTTACGCCAGAGATTCCTGGCAACGATGCAAAAAAAAAAAAAAAAAAAAAAAAAAAAAAGAAAAAAAAAAAAAAAAAAAAGCAAGAAAGAAAATTAAGAAAAAGAAATGTGCTTGTTTTTAGAAGTGGAATTTGATATACGTATTAAGCGCTGCGTCACGTCAAAGGAACACGTGTTCTATGTTATGAAATTGTCTGCGATTATTAATGGTAAAATTCAACTTTTTTTTTTTTTTTTTTTTTTTTTTTTTTTTTTTTTTGAAAAAATCATCTTGATGCATTTTGGAGAATGTGAAGAGGGAGTGTCTTTTTTTAATGCATTTCCTGTTTTTTTTCTTTTCTTCTTTTTTGTATTGTTTCACTTTCTTTCTACTTGTTTTTATTAGTTTGATTCCTTTGTTGCAGAAACAAAGAAAGATAAAGGCTTATAGACTTTGGTGCAATATCATTGTTATCAATTGCATGATATTGGTAATGATAATACGGATATGATAGTCATGATAATAATAATGATAATGATGATGATGATGACATCGATAATGATAAGAATGATAGTAATGATAATAATGGTAATTTTGATAATAAATGATAATGATAATAATCAAGATAACAACAATATCACTGATGATAATGACGATGATAAAAATGAGAGATAGTTATAATATCAATGATAACTGTAATAATGATAGCAATGATAGTTATAAAGATATTGATGATGTTCATATGAAGGATGAGGATGAGGATGATACTGATAATAATGCTAATTCAATAACAACAACGATAACAGTAATAATAACTGCAATAACAATAATAATGATAATGATAATAATAATGATAATAATGATGATAATAATGATAATAATAATAATAATAATGATAATAATAATTATTATTATAATAATAATATGATGACAATAAGAATAATAACTATAACAGCGATAGTGATAGCAATGATAATGATAACAATATTTGTCAATATTTGCAGCAATAAAGATAATGATGATAATGATGATAACAACATTAAAAACAATAACAAAGATGATAATGATGATAGTAATAATAATGGTAATGATAATTATGATAATGATGATAGTAATAATGATAATTATGACAATGATAATAGTAATAATGATAATTATGATACCACTACTACTTCTGATAATGATGATAATAATGATGATAATAATGATATTGATAATAAAATAATAATGATAACAATGATAATAATA
>NC_091569.1:34606776-34611776 GCF_042767895.1 Penaeus vannamei | reverse complement strand
ATTATCATTAGCGGCGAAAATCTGTTTGCAAAGCTTCGAATCGCCTTCTCGGGCCATCGCTTAGGGTTACCTTCCCAGAGCAAAAGTTTCGTTCAAAACTCCTCTTCGTATCCCAGCTGTTTATTTAGCCGAGATGGGGAATTGAGGGATTGGATTCCCCCGACGAGTCCGCGCGGGAATGCGATCGCCCGCTGTAGCACGAAGACAAAACAAAAGAGAGACGGCCGATGGAGGTTCGGATCGTGTCGCTTAATTCTTGGTGTTTATACTTGCCTTTTCGCGCCTCTTTTCGAGTCGACTTTGTTTACGTGCGGGATATGCGATACTCGGTTCGCGTATTTGTGGATGAGGACTTTTTTTGCTTCTGTTTGTGTCAGAATATTAGGTGTGTAGGTGTTTCAACGTGTGTGTGTGTGTGTGTGTGTGTGTGTGTGTGTGTGTGTGTGTGTGTGTGTGTGTGTGTGTGTGTGTGTGTGTGTGTGTGTGTGTGTATGTGTGTATGTGTGTATGTATGTATGTATGTATGTGTGTATGTGTGGTGTGTGTTTGTGTGTGTTTACGCGCGTGTGAGTGTCTGTACGTACGTGTAAGCGTGTATATGTACTCACCCCCAAGGTCTAAACCGACCTTGCTCGCACCATTTCCCCCGTGCTTGCTTCCGACGCGGGTTGCGCTGCATCGGCCTACAAATGGAGGTCCGGCGATCCCCAGCGAGCCAAAGGTCAAACTGAACACCTACTCTTTCCAAACGCTTCTGTTGACCTTCCGAAACAGCTGTTCCACTCAGCGTCAAGTATGGACACAAAAGGAGAGCCCCATCGACGGTGCTCACCTTTTGTACACAAAGGTTTGCACACGAACCTACGGGCCGTGTGCAGAGATCCGGTAAAGGTTGCTCAGTCATGCACCGTGGGCGTACTTTGGGCGTCCTTTGTATAGTATGCTGAGTGCCTATGGGGATGGGCGTGTGGGGAGGTCTTATGCTTAGAAATATTAAGAATTTTTTTTTTTCTAATTGCTCTGGTTAAGTCGGGACAAGATGTCTTTTTTCCCTTTCTCGTGTTTTTTCTCTTTCTTTTTTATTTGAAATACTAGTATATATGATTTATCACTAGTTTTCCTATCTTTATTCGTTATCCAATCTCACTGAAGTGACCTCTTACCAATGTGATATATGAATATTTCATTTCGTGACTTGCACTTTCAAATAAGGGCTTCAATACCTTATTTTCGAATCGCTTCCAAGTCTTCTTCTTTTTCTTTTCATCTTTTCTTCGTCTTCTTTTTCTTTTCATCTTTTCTTCGTCTTCTTTTTCTTTTCATCTTTTCTTCGTCTTCTTTTTCTTTTCATCTTTTCTTCGTCTTCTTTTTCTTTTCATCTTTTCTTCTTTTTCTTTTCATCTTTTCTTCGTCTTCTTTTTCTTTTCATCTTTTCTTCGTCTTCTTTTTCTTTTCATCTTTTCTTCGTCTTTTTCTTTTCATCTTTTCTTCGTCTTCTTTTTCTTTTCATCTTTTCTTCGTCTTCTTTTTCTTTTCATTTTTTCTTCTTCTTGTTCTTTTGCACATATTGGTCGCTATTTTTATTTTTAGGCGGCAGCGTGCAGTCGGCTTTTAGTAAAACGACCATCCAGGCGCTACCAAAACGACCACGTATATAATGATGGCCATTATATTAGTGCTGGATTGACAGGGCACTAAAAGACTACCCTTTCCCCTGCAATTTACCAGAGAGAGAGAGAGAGAGAAAGAGAGAGAGAGAGAGAGAGAGAGAGAGAGAGAGAGAGAGAGAAGGACAGAGAGCGAGAGGGAGGGAGAGAGAAAAAGAGAAAGATAGAGGAGAGAGAGCGAGAGGGAGAGAGATAGTCCTTTCAAACAGCCATCCAAAATTAGTCCAACGCAGAACAAGGAGCAAGGAGAGAGAGAGAGAAAGACAGAAAAGGAGAGCGAGAGAGAGAGAGAGAGAGAGTCCTTTCAAACAGCAATCCAAAATCAGTCCAACGCAGAACAAGGAGCAAGGAGAGAGAAAAAAAAGAGAGAAAGAAGGAGAGAGAGCGAGAAAGTCCTTTCAAACAGCCATCCAAAATTAGTCCCACACAGAACAAGGCACTAACTGCCCTTGAAATAACGACCATCCAGTCCCTAACCAAAAAGACCATTAAACTGCCGATCATCCGCCTAAGTCGCCAGAACGACCAGCACGTACACAGCGTCCATACCAGAATGTTACCCACCAAATAACGACCATCGAATCCCTATGAAAACGACCCTCCGCTACATAAAAAAACACAATTCGAACTAGGACGACCGCGGAACACTACCCCATCCGAATCACGACCCGAATCACAACCACTTAATCCCTGCCAGATCGAATTAGCACTAAATCACGACCCGATGAAAGGACCACCCACCAACTAACGACCACCCACCAACTGAGGACCAATTAATACCTACCAGAACGACCCACTAACGACCACTTAGAGATCTGAAGTTCCCCCCTAGAGACACCGAACGACTAATACGTTCAATAAAACCGGACTTGTTCTGAACGACAACGAAAAAATAACCGAAATTAAGCTTTGATCGAACGTGTTATTAGTATTTACCGTAAGAGGAGACGGTCTCCAGAGGCCGTAAAAGTTATTTATAAAACACTTTTAATTTTGCCGCTTGAGACATTCGTAATAAGTGTTTGTTAAGTGTTCCGAAGACTCTTTTTTGTGTGTGTGTTTTGCTTGTTTGTGCGTACGCGTGGTCTTTGTTTGTTGTTTGTGCATTTGTTTATGGGATTTGTGTTGCTTTCCTATATTGTTTGATTGGAAATATGTTCTGTCTGTTTCTCCCTCTCTCTTTCTCTCTCTCTCTCTCTCTCTCTCTCTCTCTCTCTCTCTCTCTCTCTCTCTATATATATATATATATATATATATATATATATATATATATATATATATATATATGCGTGTGTGTGTGTGTGTGTGTGTGTGTGCATGCTCATGCTCTCTCTCTCTCTCTCTCTCTCTCTCTCTCTCTCTCTCTCTCTCTCTCTCTCTCTCTCTCTCTCTCTCTCTCTCTCTCCCTCTGTCTGTCTACATCCATCCTCTCTCTTTATTCTTTTCTTCCCACTCTTCATACACTTCTCTCTCTCTCTTTCTCTCTCTCTCTCTCTCTCTCTCTCTCTCTCTCTCTCTCTCTCTCTCTCTCTCTCTCTCTCTCTCTCTCTCTCTCTCTCTCTCTATCTATCTATCTATCTCTCTCTCTCTCTCTCCCTTTCTTAATTCCCTCTCCCCTCGTACACATAAAATCACAAACAAACACAAACCCACGTAAATGAAATTCACGATAACAGCCTCTTATCCTCATCCACCCTTGGCATTCAGTTTTATCAAGTTTGTATATATATGTCTACTTTACGCGTCGCATCGCCAAGTATATACGTTGCATTTGCTGTTATATTTTTACTATGCTGAAGATTCAGTTGAAGATTCATTTTATATTTGATTTTTTTTTTTTAAGATTCATTATATATATATATATATATATATATATATATATATATATATATATATATATATTTTTTTTTTTTTTTTTTTACTCGTTATGGTTGAGTTTTGGGTTTTTCTCGGTTGTTCTTCTCTCTCTTGTCTCTCTTAGGAAGGAAGAGGGATAGATCAGGTGAAATACAGAAAAGGGGAGGAGGAAATCTATAAAATTTGAATACAGTATATAACTTTATAAGTTTGTTGTCTCCCAGCCATGCTCGTGTGCTAACCTTGATGTTTATTTCAGTTTATGTACGCATTTTCTGTTTCTGTTGATGTAAAGCAATATCTTGTATGTTTTTACGCGTTTATAATTGTAAATATGAATTTCACGTGTTTATTTTGTATTATACTTATCCGATTTAATAGATACATTCATATATCCGAATCTGACAATTTATCCGCTGATGCTAACATTGTAATACGAATAAAGTTATATCTTTTTTTTCAAAAATATATATCAATCTTGAACTTCAGAGTGTAAGACCAGCGCGGCCATGGCTTGAGGTGAAGGGTGATCTAGTTCAAGGTCGACCTTGGTCATACCAGATGCATGCGCTGTGTTTGTACTTGGTAGAGGGGAGAGGAATGGAGATAAAGGAATAAAGATTGAGGAGGGAGAGGGAGAAAGGGAGAGGAAGAAGGAGGGGGAGGGGGAGAGTGAAAGGGAGAGAGAGAGAGATAAAAAGGAGGGAGCCCAACAAGAGAGAAGATCCTGGAAGAGAAGAGGGAGAGGGAGAAAGCAAGAGAGAAGCAGTGATGGATGCCGACAGACAGAAGCAAAGGTGAATGAAGGAAAAGGAGAAGGAAGAGGAGGAGGGGGGGAAGGGATAATAAGACAGCCCTTGAGACGTTAAGAACCAACAAAGATGTAAAGAGAAGAGAAGAATGGGAGAGACAAATAAGCAAACAAACTGGCATACTGACAAGAAAGGAGAAGGGATGCGAGAAGACAAGATAAACAAGAGAGAAGATTAACGAATCAGAATACGAAAAAAGATTATGAATCACGAAGAGAGAGAGAGAGAGAGAGAGAGAGAGAGAGAGAGAGAGAGAGAGAGAGAGAGAGAGAGAGAGAGAGAGAGAGAGAGAGAGAGAGAGAGAGAGAGAGAGAGAATAAAGAAATCAAAGAAAAAAAAAAATCGAGGTGAAAGAGACAATTCCCTCCAGATAAATAGACAGACAGTCAAACAGAGAGACAAATTACAACCTATAAATAGACCTAAAAAAAAGAAATAAAAAGCTACCAGCCCCCACGTCACAACGATGTAGGAGACAATGAAGGGTTCAATTACGGACCGCAGATCATCAGCCGTCAGCCGTCCCCGGAAGTTCTTTGTTGCCGCCCAAAGACTATACGAAAGATAGGAAAGCAAGGCAGAAGTCCGTGAGCCCCAGCGGTTGACGGATAGTGTGATATCTGAACAATAGATGGCGCTGTATGGAGTTTTGGGCATCACGTTT
>NC_091569.1:34601776-34604276 GCF_042767895.1 Penaeus vannamei | reverse complement strand
ATATTTTTATCATACACATCTCATCCCCCTACCCCCCCCCCCTCCCAATTTGCACCCTCTTCGTCCTCTATTTTCTTTTCATTCCCCTTTCCCTATTCCTCGTCCCTCCTCTCCCTTATTCTTCCCTGTGTTCATTCTCTCCCTCTTGTTTGCTCTTTCTTTCTACCCTTCTTCTTCCTCTTCTGCTCCTTCTTCCTTTTTATTTCTCTTTTCATTCTTCTTCTCTCTCTATTCCCCTGCACTCTCGTCCCTTTCCCCTCTCCTATCCCTTTTCTTCCCCTTTCCCCTCTCCCTTTTCGGTCTTATTATCTCTTTCTGTTCCCCTTCCGCTCCCTGTCTTCTTATTTTCCCCTTCGCCTCCCTCTCTCTCCCTTTCCCTCTCTCTACTTCTCTTCACCTCTTTCCCTTTTCCCTCACTCTCTCCATCTCCCTTTCCTCACTTCTCTTCTTCCCTTTTCATCCTCCCCCTTCTCCCCCTCCTACCTCTTCTCCCACCTTTTTTCTCCCCCTCTTCTATCTTTCTTCCCCTTTCTCTTTCCCTCTCTCTGTCCTCTCCTCTCCCTCTCCTTCCCTCTCCCTCGTTCGCGAAAATGAGTCATCCTTGACTTTTGGTGATGACGGTGCGAGGGAAATTCTGTCTTCTTTTTTGCTTCTTCTTTTTAGTTTTGTCTCTTTGTTTTTATGCGTTCTCACTCTTTTCCTCGAGTATTCTGTCTGTCTGTTTGTCTGTATGTCTATTAATCTAATCACCTCTCTCTCTCTCTCTCTCTCTCTCTCTCTCTATATATATATATATATATATATATATATATATATATATATATATATATATATATATATATATATGAAAGATGGAATAATGCCATACCGCATTGATATCATGAATAAATAACCTCTCCGACAGGGATTCGAACCCCCACCGCCATTGCAAGATACTGCTCTTTCTATATATACCGAGTGCCTTTGGGAAGCGTGTGTAAAATTTCGCTATCCTTACTCATGTATGAGTAGATTGGTAATGTTTATGGATGCTAGACAGCTCCTAGTTGCACACTCCTTTTAGTGGGTCGTGTATCAGTGGTTAAAGTGACCGTCTTGCAAGTTCCTTGCAATGGCAGTGGGGGGTTCGAATTCTTATCGGAGAGGTTATATGTTCATATATTCGGTGCTCCGAGAAAAACACAATCAATCCCCATCCAACTGAACCGAAAACAAGGGGGCCATCCACAGGGTTATATATTAACAACTTTCATACCGTAAAACCATAAACCATAACCAGAGACCTACACAAGGAGTTGGGGGAAATTCTTGGGCGCGTTAGAAAGGTCTCGAGGTCCTGTATGGCTTAGGCTATGTGGCGCTCCGATAAGGGGTCCCTATGAGGGGTCAGGATGAAAAAAAAAGAAAAAAAAAATACCGCTTAAATATTGAAGCAACAGTACATGGTTGAAGGTTTATTTAAGGTGCTATGGAAACCTATCACCCCTTAAACACCCCTAAACAATGGTAAGGGTTACAGAGGTGATCGAGGGTGCTACGGAAAGCCATGGCAGAGTAGAGGCGATTGGGCACGGTTTGAGATCTTGCATTCCCTCTAAACATAGCGGGCGTAGGTACATGCGGCACCTGTGTGTGTGTGTGTGTGTGTGTGTGTGTGTGTGTGTGTGTGTGTGTGTGTGTGTGTGCACATCATGTATATATATACATACATATGTTTTATTCTTTTTCAAAAGTCTGTTATTTTTGTCTCTCTTTCCCTCTCTTCTGTTTATCTGTCTGTCTCTCCTCTGCCCACACACACTCTCGTTCTCTCTCTCTCTCTCTCTCTCTCTCTCTCTCTCTCTCTCTCTCTCTCTCTCTCTCTCTCTCTCTCTCTCTCTCTCTCTCTCTCTCTCTCTCTCTCTCTCTCTCTCTCTCTCTCTCTCCTCGTCCCCCCTCTCTCTCTCTCCTCCCTCTCCTCCCCCTCTCTCTCTCCCTCTCTCTCCCCTCCCTCTCCTCCCCCCCTCTCTCTCTTTTGCGTGTTTGCCTATCTACTTATCAATCTCCCCTCTCTCTCTCTCTCTCTCTCTCTCTCCTCCCTCTCCTTCCCCCCTCTCTCTCTCTTTTACGTGTGTGCGTATCTGCCTATCAATGTTTCCCTCACTCTATACCAGTTTCCTATTTTTTTATCCTTTTTTCTACTAGGGGAGGGGGAGGGAGCGAAGGAGGGGAAGGTGGAGGGAGCGAAGGAGAGGAAGGGGGAGGGAGCGAAGGAGGGGAAGGGGGAGGGAGCAAAGGAGGGGGGAAGGGGAGGGAGCGAAGGAGGGGAAGTGAGAAGGAGGGAGCGAAGGAGAGGACGGGAGGGAGCGAAGGAGGGGAAGGGAGAGGAGCGAAGGAGAGGAAGTGAGAAGGAGGGAGCGAAGGAGGGGAAGTGAGAAGGAGGGAGCGAAGGAGGGGAAGTGAGAAGGAGGGAGCGAAGGAGGGGAAGTGAGAAGGAGGGAGCGAAGGAGGGGAAGTGAGA
>NC_091569.1:34591776-34596776 GCF_042767895.1 Penaeus vannamei | reverse complement strand
GAAACACATTATCAATCTCAAAAATCAGTAAGACGTAGAAGACTAAAACACAAGATATGATTCAAAATGAGAGAAAAGTAAAAATAACACGTAAAGAAACCCATTATTGTTTCAAGCGACGAAAGCGCTAACTTGGCAACACCAACGTAGGAGGAACCCATGTAAACATTGAAGATTGGTTTTCACGAAAATCAAAATCATGGCATTTTTCTCATGATTTCGGGGATCTGCTGGTGTTTTAGGGGCTGGAAGGTGGACGAGGGTGTTGGTAAGAGAAAAGGGTATTATTTTTGTGAAGTGTCTTGGTGTGAACACTGCAAATAAGTGAAATTAGTTGGTTGTGAAAGAACAATGGATTCAGTTCGTGTGGCCTACTTTTTGTGATTATTTTGGAACGATTGTCAAAGTTATCTTCAGAGAAGGATATGTATGCATAAATAGGGTGAATATTTTCAAGCCAACAGTAGTAGTTTTCAAAATATGTCTTCTTTTTAATGATATTGGATGTATTCTGACCAGCTCCTCTTGAAACCATGTGATCAGTGAGGGAAGGCCTAAAGGAGAGACCAACAGGTTAATGGCTTGGTGTGTAAGAGGCTCTGGTCCCCTTATATGGATTGATTGAATTACTGGTGGCAGTAGTGATGCACTGATGTGGCTGTCCTCTTTATTGATTAAGAGTAACATGCACTTATAATTAAATACACGAGTATCACTATAGGAAGAACATGCTATGCTGGCGGTGCTGAGTGAAGCCGAGGCCAGCGAGCCCAAGCCTGGGCGCGGCCTCATGGCACGGTGATTGCATGGCAGTAGCCGGGCATGAGGATGCTCTCGGAGGGAGCATTAGGAGTTAGTGAGGCTGGGTCAAGGTCAGCCACCCTTATATTCTGACCAGCAGGCGCAAGCGAGCGCAAGTGGGCTGCGCGTCCCAAGGACCACATGGCATGCTTTGCAGTATGCTATATGGTGGCACTGGAGTTCTGTACAGTAGTGTGGGACTTCCACACACAAACAAACATCAACAAACTAAGTAAAATTGATACCGCAACATCCAGGTTAATTACAAACAACTACATTAAAACTCCTGGCATCGCAACACAAATCAAATAACAGTTACACATGGATGCCCTCTCAATATGGAGACAAGCACACAGACTAACAGTTATGTACAAAATCACAAGCAACCAAATTGACATAAACAAACAAGAATACTTACACCTTGCAAACACATCTGATGAACAAAATCCTTCAACCACTCATATTTTCCACGCACCAGTTATGACTGGAATGGACTCCCATAACACATTTTACACGCAGATAAAACAGACATCTTCTGCAAAATTACTCTAATACTTCTCAGATCCCATACATAAAATACTAAGACTTAGCTTCCCTTACCCCCCATTTATTTCCCCCCAACAACGAACCGTGATATACGCTAACTTTTAGTGCCCTATACTTTAACTTGTTGAGACAGATTTTTGGAGACGAGAGAGTGAGAGGAATCCAACAGTACCAAAATCATGATGATTCATTTGGCATAAATATTCAAAAAAATTACTCAAATATCAAAGCTGTAATATGCATGAATCTAATATTCTTTTCTGTAATCACTTACACTCTAATAGTTTTTTTCTATTATTGTCTTTTTGTAATGAATTAAACAGCCTCTTGTATTTTCACATCAACCACATTGCTATTTTGTAATGTCGACCTAACTATTATCTGTCTAGTAACTTGCTCCCATCGTCGCAGAATGACCGTAGATTACGCTAATCCAACCTTTATTGCGAGCATACATTGTCCATGCTTTTATTCTTGTCTTCATGGATAAATATATCATGTTTATACTGAAAATGTTCCTTAGAAAATGCATATTCTGAATTACTATGAATGTAACCGCTTTTATTTTTGATATTCAAATATTCTATGTTTCATGAATAGTCAGCCAGTCTGTCCCCTAACCACAATGTTTAGTTTGTAAAAACATAGCTAATTTATGTGAACTATACCCTTGTTCCTACTTCACGAAACGGTCATGTGAACCGATGTTTCTAAATTTATGTTCATTCATATTTTTTCATGGTTCCCACTGTATATTACTTAAAATGAACTTTGTTCATGGCAATTCCTGTTCCATACACTCGGACCGCTCAAGGAACTCACCACTACCTCAGTTCCTGAGTCACCCATGCACCTTCCACTTACCAAGTAATAGTGGGAGAATTCCACTTCCACTACATTACAAGTGGTGCCAGCCAGTGGGATAACCTTTCCACCTATATTACAATCTGGCCCACATACTTTATACTAAAGTGAAATGTGGCCCCCTGGGGTAAATGAGTTTGACAACCCTGCAGTAGATAGTGGGCTTAGGGTAGTGAGGGGACCCTCTCAGGTATAAATTGAAGACTACTTTGTATAAACCATTCATTATTTATATTTTCATATGGAATAGATGTGAGATTATGTATATTCCTTCTTTCCAGCATTGTTGTTTAATCAGCAAGAAATTCTTTAATAAAACACCTGTGATTTAGAGAAGTTTGGAATTCTACAGTTATCTTGAAAAATGTCCTCCCACAAGTTTGAGTTATTGGATGAGGAGGTTGAGGCTCTCCTGGACCAAGTTGCAGACAAGTTAGAGGTAGGAATGCTCAAATGTTGATTGCAGTTTGTGAATTGTGTTTCTTATGTGAAACTTTTGATATGCAAAGTTGAATGTTTTATGGACTTTTCTTTGAAATGTTTAGGTATCAAAGTATGATTATTTTGAATTTAATTGAGGAATGACATTCCAGACATTTATATCCTTATGAAATTTTATAGTTAATATAGTTTTAACAAATTTAATATATTAAGATATATATGCACAAACACAGAAATGTTTACCATACTTGCTTCAGTTTGCCATTGGAAGATGTAAGAGTCAGGAAGAAAGGAAACGCATCTTGTCAGAAATTGAGAGGTCCCTCAATGACGCAAGTGGTTCCCTGCTCGAGATGGATATAGAAGCAAGAAAAGCCCCGGCCGAGTTCCGTGGGACGATGGCAAATAAAGTGCAGCGATACCAAAATGAAGTCACAAGGTGAGAGGTTTTATAGTTTTTGTCAATATGGATTTTTTCAACACAAATTTTTTCTTTGTTAATTTCTTTTTTTCTTGTTCCCTAAGGTCGTCACAAGATGAAAATGTTGATTATGTATGAAAGAAAATAAGTCATTTGATTTTTCCTTATTCATACTTTTTGCTTTGCTGCAGGTACCAGGGCCGCCTAGAGCAGGAGAGGTCCTCACAGATGGCAATGAGAGCAGCTCTCTTCAGTAACTCAGACAGTAATGACAACTTTGACAATGAAATGCGAAGACAGGTGAGGGCACCATATCTTTCCTTAAGAATTAAGCTATATATTTAGAGATTTGTTCTTATATAAAGAGAGTTGGTCGTATGGCTAACACCAAGAATATATTGTATGTAAGGTGACTAATGTAGTCTGTTTCTGCCTTAAAGGTACAACAAGGCACTGCCATCCTTGAACGCACATCAGCCAGTATTGCACGTTCCACTGCCATTGCAGTGGAAACGGAGAGAGTGGGGACAGATGTTCTAGGGGAGCTGGGCACACAGAGGGAGACACTCACGCGCACGAGAGACAGACTCATAGACACAGATGCGGAACTAAGCCGAAGCAAAAGGATTATCCGATCCATGTCACGTAATGTCTTGTACAATAAGATACTGTTGATTCTTATCATTATTCTGGAGTGTTGCATACTAGGTGCAGTGATTTACTGGAAGTTCTTCATGAAATGAGTACTGACTAAAGTAGTGATGCCATCTCACCTTCCACTTACAGCATTAGCCTAGTATCAGATACAGAAATATGCATCTTAGGTTTTGATAAGCGCATATATAGGAGGGCCATATTTCTTTCATTTCTTTTTATTCCCTTCATACTGGACTAGCAATGAGTCAATTGCCTTGTCTGTCCTCACAAAAATCACTCGGTCATTCCAACACAGCCATTACTCATTTAGCCAAAGGAGCTGTACTTTTTGCCTCTTCTGCCTTTTCCCAAAGAACAACAGCCTGAAAGTGAGTGTACAGTGTACAGGCTTTGTACTCTAGTGTTGTTTACCAAAGCATGTCATAGGTATAAGCTTATTTTGATACGTGCATATGCTTTGTTAATGGGTAATAGTTTGTTTGTTTTTTTCTTTTTCCTTCGTTCCCCCTTTCTTTTTATTCTTTTCTTTTGGCTTGATATTTGTAAGATTCAAAGAAATGACAGTTTGCATGGTTGTTATCTGTTGTATTGTATTTCTAAAGGTTTATCACATAGCTATTCCATTCAGTTTCTTGGAACAAAGACATATTTATGAGACTTTAAATGCATGTAGAATAAACATGTCACTATATATTTTTTTTTTTTGCAAGAATGTTATAATAGTGGTTTGCAATCAAAGGTGATTTACTGGTTATGGATAGCATTTTATACTAATGATTGTTTATATAAGAAGTCTTGTAGGCACTTATTATTTACATAGAAGATGCTCAGAGTGTCTTGTATATTGTGTAGAGACTTAAGATTTAGAGTGAAGAGTAATGAAAATTTGCATTGCTTTAATCAGATAACCAGTGAACTTAATTTTGCTATTTTTTGATGTACTGACAGTGTATAGGTGTTTTGTTACCATGACTCCACATTTATCAAACTGGTATAAGCTTCCTCAGGTGGCTTGCAAGTGATGCAATGGCCGTTCTCACTCCTTTTGGGTCATTCAAAGGAGAACTTACCAGCTCTTCTTTCTTTCTCCAGAAAGTAAAGGGAAAACTTCTGTTTTTCAATTTTCAGTTAGTGATCTTGGCTGAACTAGTGGCATATAAAAACCACTGTATCCGTTCTGTTTAAATTATTGTTGTTATTCACCTTTATTACTGTATTCTGTAAATAATTAAAGAATACATACACATATATATATATATATATATATATA
>NC_091569.1:34564276-34589276 GCF_042767895.1 Penaeus vannamei | reverse complement strand
CATACTCAACAATTATAAGATTGTGGAAAAATATATATATATAAATAAAAAATAATTTTAATTTTCTTTCATTTCCCAGCCTAGTTTATACATATAAGGTATTTTATACTCAAACAATTGCGAAGTATTTTATTGTCAACAATGAATGTTGGTTATTATTTTTCTTTCTTTTTTTACAATATCTTTTTGATAGAAGTAAAGAGAATATGTAAACCATTTTTGAAAACAAAAAATGGTTTTCAAAGCAATACAATGATAAAGAAATAACAATGAAAAACTATAGTAACAGAAAACAAATAAAAACAACAATGAAAAAAAAAAATAATGCCAAACAAAATACAGAGAAAATTGTCAACCTTGAAACAGCAACGTGAAGCACTGCCAAGACCAAATCCAGCATTTGCATGTTGCTACAAATATCAAACCAACAACAAACCAACAACAACAGTAGTAACAGCAGCAGCATTATCCTTTTCAAACAGAATTCGGCAGAACCTCCGAGTCCTCTTCAAATGACCTGCTTGATCTGCCGCTGTTTCAACTTCATTTTGAGATGGTGAATGCGCAGGTCTATCTCACTCAGGGAAATCTGGAATGGAAGTTCAGTCACGTGAATATAGGATTACTGTCACTAATATTGATATTGCTATCATTAGCATCATCATTACTATTACTTCCACTACTGTTAATATTAATATAATCACTAATATGATTACCATTTTTATTATAATGATCATTATTATTACTATTATTATTATTATCGTTATTATTATCGTTATTATTATCATTATTATTTTCATTATTATTTCACTATTACTAGTACCCCCCCAATCCCATGTCGGTTCTGCCATGGGGGGGCTTAGCCATCAACCATGGGCATGGTATTCAACTGTTTAGTTTTTTAGCCCTTACCCCTCAAGGGAACCCTCAGGGGTGGGCTATTTCTATCCCAACATACTCCAGGCTTTCCATGGCCCTATTAGGGGCACTGAGGCTTGCCCCTTTATCATCTAGTCCCACAGATGTATATTCTCCTGATTCCCTAACCCCAGGCTCTCCTTCAGCCACAACTCTGAACAATGCTAATGCTACCCCACCCTTAATGAGTACTATCACCTCAGTCCAGTCTAAATTGTCCACCCAGGTCATTACTCAACCTCCAGAAAATATTCCTCCTCTCCCACATCTCCTCCACCTCCACAGCTTTCATCTACTACCCTCTCCTCCCTTATTACTAATCTGCAGCCTTATTGTCCACTTCTCTGCAGTACCACTTCTCTCAACACATACTCCCTTTTCCACACTTCCTCACTTCTACAAACCTTTTGAATAATATGTTTGACCCTGCCAAATGGGATTGATTTTTTGTGAGCCCCTCTTACAGCCCCTTACTTTAGCATCACTCTCCTTTTCTAGTGATGCCTCCAAAAACAAGTAGGCAAAGTTTCCTTCAACAGCCACCCCAATAGTTCCAGCCATGTCACAGTTATATCCAAATCCCAAGCTAAAGCTTTATCAACTGACTTCACTGACAATCCCATACCTGCCCAGCCTCATCCCTCCCTCAACACTTTTATCAAAACTATCTCCATCTCCCCAACAAACTGCCCAGTCTGTAACAAGGAATGGTCTGATTGTGGAGACATACTCACCTGCCTCTTGGACTATGATCCAGTATCAGTACAATGCTACACCATCCCCCCATGAGGCTGCCATAAGTCCAACAATATTGCCAAAATTACTTTCCGTAGACCTGACCTACCCCCTAATGTTTATTTTTGTGGAGTGTACCTCCCTATTCGACCATATCAACCTCCCCCATCGACCCCTACTGAACAGTGCCACTCCACAGCCTGATGCCCTCTATGTACCCAACCTGGTCATGATTGAAAAAACTGTTCTGCACGGTCACACACGTATGCTAATTGTGGTGGCTCCCATAATGTATTTTATAGGGGTTGCTCTACCTACAAATTTGAGTCTGAAGTGGCAATGCTCAGATTCAATCTTGGCTTCACTTTATGTGAAGCCAGACAAGAATCATGCCAATGCGGTTTTTC
This sequence comes from Penaeus vannamei, assembly GCF_042767895.1. Classification (NCBI taxonomy): domain Eukaryota; kingdom Metazoa; phylum Arthropoda; class Malacostraca; order Decapoda; family Penaeidae; genus Penaeus; species Penaeus vannamei. The sequence goes on along the minus strand of NC_091569.1, from coordinate 34,587,216 downwards.
CCTTTCTCCCTACACCTGTACTGTCCTTCACTCTGCCCCTCCACCTCCCACCCAAGATGTTTCTACATCTCCCCAGTATCTCTTCATCCAACTTCTACCCCCTCACTCTCCCAGTCAAATTCTTTTGCCATCCCAATCTCCAACCACTCTTTCAGAAACTCCAATCTCTACTTCCCTGATACATACCCCTCTTCCTCCTCACCCAATGCATCACACAAGACAAGCCAAACGTTCCACCTCATCTTCTACCACATCCTCTCCTACTTCAACCTCTCCTTCTGCCCCTAAAATGTCTGCTTCCTCTTCTCTCTCTCATAAGAAAACCCTTGTTTCTTAGAAGCTCTTGAAGACACATGACCTAAGATAACATGCCTTCGCCACATCCATCCTCCTATCTCTCAGCTCTCATTGCTTCTACTGCCACCATCCATCATTCTCCTACTCATGTTCCCTCTACACCTCTTCCTCCCATTCCCTTCCAACTCACCCCATTCCCCTGTGCTTCAGTTACATCATATCCCCTTCCTTCCCGATCATCCCTTCCTATTCCCCCTGGATAAACAAGTGACCCTTTGCCACCACAACCATCTTCCCTGAATTCTCTCTCTCGACATTTTTCCTGAAACTTTAATCTAGTTGTTAGTTTGTTACTTAGTAGGATAACTCAAAAAGTTATGAGCAGATTTAACCTAAGTTAAATGCCATTAAATTTTGTAGGTGATCCAGATCATGATCTGTATCCACAATTTTTTTTTTTTTTTCATCAGTTACCCCTATTGCATTGGCAATAGAGGGTAACTAATATTAATAATAATAATAATAATAATAATAATTATTATTATTATTATTATTATTATTATTATTATTATTATTATTATTATTATCATTATTATGAGTACTGACACCATTATCATTACTATTACTTACATCATCTTCAACTGCTTTTATTTCCTTTTTATATGACTGCTTCTCGGGGATTTTTATTTTCTGAAATAAAAGTGAGAAACGGTTGAATATCAAAGTTTGTACTATATTTTAAAAAATGATCCTGCACATATTTAGGCTTAGAATATTGAAAGAGAGAGAAAGAGACAGACAGACAGACAGACAGACAGACAGACGATAGAGAGACAGAGAGACAGGGATAGAGTGAGTGAGTGAGTGAGTGAGTGAGTTTGAGTGAGTGAGTGAATGTTAATAAAAGTTGTGACCAAATTTCTAGGGCACTAATGCTGCAAGCATATAAAGGTCATAAACACAAGGCTGACTTGATACCATGAACCATATATTTGAAGACCTTGTCTCCAACATAAAAAAAAATTAGCAAGCAAAGATCATGAGACAAAACTGACCTTATCTCCGAAGTATTCTGGAGAAATTCCCTCGAGGTGGAGAAGGCGATCCTCCACAGCCTTGAGTCGGGTATAGATGTCTTGTGGCACAGGACCCCCCGGGACAATCTTGAGGTGTGACTCGACATTGTGTAGTCGTTCCTCGATGCCTGAGTGGAAGACAGAGAAGATAAAAATGAAAAGGAGAGGGAGTTTTTTTTTCCAGTAATGTTTTTCATGGGAGGTTTCCCCTTTTTGTTAAGATCAAGCAAAACTAGTAAACATCTCCCTGATGATTAGTGCTTCTGAATTCAGCTATGTGTAAAATCAATGCACTTGTACTAAATGCCAACTGGTTAAAAAAACAAAGCAAGAGTAAACTTAAAGAATTTGGGGATTAAAATGTAATAGAGAAGATGTATGGTAATTTCATCATATGATGAAAACCAAAGTCTGTAACATTATAAATATATATTCCTTTTAAATCATTGTTACGATATTGATTTATGTTTATTTGCATTGATTAAAGTGAAAGGGCACGCTCATACTAAAAAAAATTCACCTCTTTAGTATATACTTCTTGAGGTTCAACTTTACACTGATTGCACTTTCAGCTCACAATTTTTCATACCTTCTGGCAACACTCCTTGCTGATTTCTAAAATCTGTTTTGCACTGAACCGACTCAGAACTATTTTCTTGCTTGATGTTACGGCTTGATTCCTGCAAGTTGTCAGTGCTGCTTCCATGTGAACTTATCACTCCTGTAACATTCACATTCTAATCAAATTATTGCAGAGAAAATCTTTGTGTAATATCACCTTAAAAGATAATCACTGATCATGCAACAAATTACCTGTATACATTATATGTGAATAAAAGTTGTTCCAATGAGTAAATACAAATCAAACCTTTCTCTTCCTCCTTCACTGACACCACACCAATGGGTTTTGAGCCTGGATCGATGCCCCTTGTCTGAGGACCCCATTCATTCACTACTTTGGTCACTGCGGGTAAAAAGTAAAGTGAATGTAACATGCATTTGCAGTATATTCTCATCAACTGTAACGTGTGAAAATTCTGGTAATATAAAGATATGTTTACAAATTTTCAAAAGCAAATAGTTTTTTTATAAGTCATCAAAAGCTGAAAACAATAAAACATAAAAACAGCAAGTATATTCTGTATCCTTACACTTTAAATGACTATTAGAATCCTTTGACCTATGAACAACAGCAGAAGTTCGCGCACAAGAACTCATGGTTGAGGCACCTCCTGACAACGTGCAAAATTCTTGTACATTTAGGACATCTAGTTCCTGTCGTTTGCGCTGTTGAAAGGCTGCTATTCTTCGATCCAGCTGAGAAAAAATTATACCAGAAACAAATGTGTATGAGCTCTTCAGGCAACAGCATATTCAACTGTATTTAGAAAACCATCTCCTATACATGTATGAACATATCATGAGTAGTTTCATAATATCATTTCCCTGGCATATGCTTTCTGAAAATCTGTTAAAAAAAAGTGGATTCATATTTTGTCAAGGAGAAGGCATACTTTTTTCTTCCAGTTTAAATCTACCCAGAATGGAGACAAAAATCACAGGACGCAACCAAAGGAACGGGACACATTATTTCACTCACTTCTTTTTTGGGGACGACAATTTGTACAAAAGCTGGATTGATTTTCCTCTCAGTTTCATGGTTATCAGGTTCACACTTTACTTTGCTTGTGTTGCAACTTGAGTCTTTGTCCTGACTGCAATATTCCAATGACTTTGTTTCATCTAAATGTTCTGTTTTGATTTTCTTTATAGGTTGTGAACAAGTGTTGTCATTGTCATCTAATGCTCCTGAAAAAAAGAGAAGTAAAATCTGTGACACATGAATAATATGATACCAGAACTGAAATGAAATCAGAAAAACACAATATAGAATATGTGAAAGGTGCACAATTAAATCTGTGAGACATAATATAGTGATTAATTTATCATTCGACGTTTTATACCACACTAACTGCTGTGGCTATTCTTACTACCACAATACACCAAGTGATTTTGTTCCCAATAAAATAATGAAATCTGTAAGACATCATACAAAAACCCTATAGGAAAATAAAGAGATTAGTATGACAAACAAAAAATTAATCTACTATTTATCAAAAAATAGGAAAAGGACAAAACTCAAGTAAACATGTATTTTATATTCAATATAAAAATGTAAAACTATGTAAACATAGATTTAACAATCTGAACTTTTGATTAATATAATTGTGGCCTATAAAATGATAGAGCAGTGATTACACATTCAAATATAAGCAATATATTTATGTAGCTTTGGTTTTGTTTTTGTATCACTTTCATTTTTGTGAAAAAAGTAAGTCATCCATTAGATCAATATTACATTGTAAAGACAGTTGCTAAGTAAAAGTGCCATGGCCATCCCCCTACATTTGTTTTCCTATATGATACTGTTAAAATGTTCATCCTCTTTTGTTCAACTCTTATTTCAAATATTGGTTAGTCTATCATTCACTTTAGGTTAACTAGTATACATTTTATTTTTTTTTTTTTTTTTTTGTGCTGGGGTGGTATGACATACATGCCATCTACACCATAATTTTGATTTATAAATTGTCTTTACATAAAAATAACTCCACTGGTACTTAGTCACCAAGGAGTCAGTTACCATTCCTACCTATGTCAATTGCTAAATCTTTTTCTGGATTTTCATTTGTTTTAATATTCAATTTCTGTTAGTACTTTAATGATGCTAAAACTCATTTTAATGTCAATGATAACAACATTAATATTAATGCCTCCAAAAATCTCCAAAAATTTTAAGAATGGAGAAATCAGGTGAGGTCACATTGAACTATTAACCAACAGCATTCACAAAATATTACAGTAGACAGTACATTTACCCATGTACAAAGGGTTAATAATCAGAGTATTTTGCCGTCACTTTCTTTTGGTCTGTTATGATTCTCCCTTTCCATTTTTTTTTCTTTTTTTTTGTTACTCCTCTTGCCTTGTAGGTTTTTCTCAACTTTAAGATCATTTATATATTAAAATTCCATCTGAATATTATATGATCTGTGTGTGTGCATGTGTGTGCATGTGTGTGCGTGTGCGTGTGTGTGCGCGCATATATAATCATGTGTATATGTGCACTCATGTATGTGTATGTGTGTTGCATGTGTGTGAACATGTATGTGTGTGTGTGTGTGTGTGCTTGTGTGCGTGCATCTGCACGCAGATATAATGGAAAATAAGAAAATAAGAAAAATAAGAAAATAAAGCACAAAACTATCAAATACTTCCTTTATTATTTAGCATATCTATAAGGCACTTTTATATCAATCATTCATATATATATATATATATAATCTATATAATTTTCTGACATCGAGAAGCCCAAGACAATTTTGTCAACACGCTAAACAATCAACAAAGGTGGAGTAACAATTAGCAAAGTAAAGATTCTTCATCCAAGAGAATCTTTCCTTCGACAAGTCTTGAACTCTCAAAAAAATCTTATCTTTTGAAAGAAATAAAGCTTCAGATTTACATATGCTTTTGTTAAATATACTGCACTTGTGACCCTTACTTAGATGCCATGTTTGAAATATATCAATATATAAATGAAAACGTGCCATTCAGTGTGCTCTGAAATGGCCTTTATGTGCACTGTCTTCATTTAGCAACATTCCTGACATAAACTTTGGTAAAGAAGTGATTTGGGGAGTAATTTGCAAGAACTTATCCATATTCTGCAAACTACCACATCCAAACTAACCATTCTGTTCCTATTTATATCCAGGATCTCCTGAGAAACAAGTTATAACAAACAAGAGGTAGCAACCAGAATATCATCATTACCAAAAGTTCAATGTAGAAAAGTCTGTAAATAATACTGTAAACAGTATGGAAATAAGACCATGTGAGACAGCTAGTCTGAATCTAAACCATCACCACTTTATATATATCTATATCAACTAACAACTTCACTCTATCATTAATTCCTAAAGCTCTGTTCACCACAGTTATTATGCACAAGCTGTCAAAACATGTAGATTGTTTTTCCCCCATGTCTTCTACACTGCAGATGAGGCATATGCACTGTATATAGTATAAGTAACTGCTCGTCTTACAAATTTCCTGCAACCACAGTCACCATCCCATGCTCCCTCCCTCACTCCCCTTACAGTTCCTCCCCTCTCTGAATCAGTCATGAAGCCATGGGTCTTGTCTCTTTTTTATTATCTATGGAATACTTTACAAATGAAATAGTAAATATGGTATTGTGTGTCTTTTTTATCGTGCTATTTATGACGCATGACAGACGGCGTATAAACATTTTTATAGTCCATGAAACATGCATGAAATATCAAAAACAAAATGTGCCATCATGGAATGTTTAAAATCGGGGTGTAAATTGCAGATGGGAAGACAGACTAAATAGATAGTGGGTTAGACATGTTATGAGCTATATTGTCTTAATAATGCAAGGATCTGCAAACAATTCATAATCTCTGCAAATTAGGAACAAATATTCTGTATGGGTGTGATACTTTATGTTACAGAAACTCAGCCTGAGAACCTTTCACAGCACATCACTCTCCACTTTCTGAGAGTCTAGAGAAGTTATTTTCAGCTTGTGTATTTTTTTTTTTCTTTTTAATCTAAGCTCTATGCATGCTCTGGTTATGTATAAAATTTAAAATATTGAACTTTATAAACAAAATTTTCTACGATAAACAAAGAAATGGTTAGTATGGATGAAAAAATAAAAATAGAAGTGGAAAAAAGTCTTTTTAAAGCTCCCAATTCTCACAGAGTAAATAAAAGGAATCCAAAAAATGTCAATAATCAGTAAACAGAAGTCTGAATACCAGTAACAAGAGTAGACACAAAAGAAAAATGTTATGAAAGCTTCCAACTTTGCAAACTAAAGGAACTTTTCATCAACATTCGAACTTCATGCCTCACATTCTACTTCCTCCAAGACAAGAAACATCAAAGACTACGTGCTTTTGCCAGAACACGTTTCCTCGCTGTCAACTTTTGTCTCTGCCTCTGGACCCTTGCCGTTGGCCCATTGGCATTCCTTGTTCTTCTTCCAGTCACCGCTTCCATTGTTGTAGATCTCCTTCTTCCAGATCGGCACATTTGCCTTGAGCTCATCAATGAGGAATGAGACAGCCTCAAGAGACTCACGGCGATGTACGGAGCTGACGGCAATTATTACACTCGACTCTGTCACAGGAACAACATCAAGTCTGGGAAGGAGGGACAAAGTTTTCATAAGAATCTTGTATTCTTTCTCTCTTCATCTATCTAATGACACATCTTGCAAATACTTCAGCAAATGCCATTTATATAAGATGATGTATATAATAATAGTAAATAGTAAGTGTTCCTTCCCTAATATCAATATACACCCATAAACACACCATCTTAACTGAAAGACTAAACTACTCATCAAAATATTTTGTACCAATACAATGCAATACCTGTGGTAGATGGCTATATGTTGTAAAGCCCATTTTTCTCTTGCACTTTTGCATAATTTCAGCATCTCCTTTTCTGCCATCTCTTGATACGCCTCATATTCTAACCTCACTACAGTTTGACCCTGAAAAGGGAGACCGGATTAATGTAGAGTGAAGCTTTGATGTAAGATGCTTAATGAGGCCATATGAATGTGTTCTATCCAAAATATACATGTTTTCATCCAACATATAAACATTGTCAGTGCAACTGCTACAGAGCTGACTTCAATACACATCATCATGCAATGAGAATTATAGAGCACAATTAGGTTTCCAATACACAGTAAATAATAAAAAACACAGGTTCATAATGCCAGAAAAAAGGCCAAGAAATATCCATTTGTACTTCTAATGTTACTTTTTTTCAACAAGCATAAGACATATCTAATGCATTGCATAGATACATAAGTTTAACGGGATACCTATTATCATATCTTTGTTTCTTTGAAGAAATTTAGGTTCTGATTATGCCATGCCCACACTATGATAACTGATATCACAGTGTGGGCACTTTCTGAAACAATATATGTGTAATATTTGATTCAGGCATAATCTTCATGCCCACTTAGGATAAATGTATGTTCATCATAAAATAAACCATACATTAGATACATCTCATTCAGGGAGTTTCCTAATCCCCAAAAATGCAGACATATCCTAACCTGGAAGTTGTCTCGAGTAGTACCAACAAAAAGGCTGACAGCCCCGCATCCTGGATCGGTGACAAGGCGAGTTACCTCATCAACAGACAGCACTTCCTGGGTCAGTTTTATGTGATCCATAGTAAGGTATCTAGCCTGTAGAAGGAAGGAGTATAGGTCATTGTAAAAAGTCTGCATAAAATCAAATATGTGTATTATCACAAATTATATCTCAAGCAAGATTCTGAAACAAATTTTGAATCATTTTTCAATATTCATATGCAGTACAAAAATGGCTATCATAAATAACCATGTGCACAATACCTAACTTCTAAATAACTAACCAAGTAATGCAATAGGAAGGCCTATAATTAGGCTTATCTCTCAGAGAAACTAATCTCATTAAACGTTTTTCTCCCATGGACAATTTATAGCTATTATCACCATCATTTCCTTGAATTGAACATACCTGTGTTCATTACTGCCAGCTTTCTGTGGCAGTCCAGTTGCAGAGGGAGAGTTCATGACCTGTATATAACCCTGCTTGACTTCCCTGTTCCTATAGTAATCTTACACACAGACACTTTTAGAAATTTTGAGCTCAGGGTCCTAATCTTCTCCATAGACATTTCAAATGTGAACCCATATCTACATATGCATGACAGTATAAACATACAGATGAAAATACTGAAAAACAAAGAGGCAGGATTCAGAGACAAATACGTCCACTTTCTAAGCCCAGAGATACCTTACTAGCATATTGTGAACCACACATACAAAAAAACTATCTATGAAGTAAATGGGAAAATGACACAGTTGTAATGCACATGCCTTCACTGCAAGCATTTTTTTCAGCAGCAACCTTATTTGTAAGCAAATTTAACCAAAGAAGAAAAGAATTATAATCCTTGGGTGGGGGCTTTTTACCTCCGCTGATCGGGGGGATGATTGCGACTTCGTCTCCTGTTGAAAGAACAAGGTCCTGACCGGGTGCACAGTACTCCTGGTTGAGTGATACAATAACACTCCCTCTGATCTTCTCTAGCTCCCCAAAGGACCGGACAACCTGTGACAAGAGTTGCTCTGGGGTTGTCGTTGCTGTCAAGGTCAGAGTGGCACGCTCTATGCCAGCGAGTTCACGTGCTCCAGCAAAGAACAGTACTGTGACTGATACCTCCCTCTCAGTCATCCCACCTGATCAAACAGAAAAAACAAGAAGGGGTCAAACCACCATCCTATGCTCCAACACAATCAATATGGAGTCTGTCTTATCTAAATCACCAATATAGACAAACTGCAAATTATAGTTTAGGGGGAAAAAGACATTTAGATACAGGAATAGACACACAGAAGGAAACAGGGGTATCAAGCATGTTTCTCTTTATTCTTAATTTATATATCTATAACTTTTTTTCAAGAAGGGCATACGGCATGTGACTTTTATGAGGTATCATCTGTCACATGTAACTTTTGAAGAGTATATTTGACTCAAACATAAAATGATCCTTAATATACATCATAGATATTAAAGTAGATAATGAAATAAAATAAAACAAAAGTATAAAAAGTCCTAATGTAAAAAAATTGGTGGGACATGTTTTTTTCCCATCTGCAGTAGGCATTTGGCCACTGAAGGGACAGACTGGGATAAAGACTTAAAACAACAAAAGAAAGAAAAAGAAAAGAAAAGAAAGAAGAAAAGAAAGAAAAGAAAGAAGAAAAGAAAGAAAAGAAAGAAGAAAAGAAAGAAGAAAAGAAAGAAAAAAAGAAAAAAAGAAAGAAGAAAAGAAAAAAAAGAAGAAAAGAAGAAAAGAAGAAAAGAAAGAAGAAAAGAAAAAGAAAGAAAGAAAGAAACAAACAAACATACAAAGGAGAAAGAAAGAAAGAAAGAAAGAAAGGAGAAAGAAAGAAAGAAAGAAAGAAAGGAGAAAGAAAGAAAAGTATGAATTTAGAAATTTCTAATCCGCAGAATCAAGAAATTAATTTATTAACAGACCACATCACTTTCTTTGTGCATTATTAACCCAAACATGAGCATGGGATAAAACTGTGATGCAAATGTATTATACATGCTATATTTTTGACTGACAAATTATAATAAATAATAACTATAATATGTTCTGCATAACTAACAGAAGAAAAAAAATGAAGTAGAATATCACAACAGGAATGCCTACTTTTCTCTCACCGTCTGACAACCTTTGCTCTAATAACAAGGAATGTCAAAAAGTATTCCTTAGAACTTGTAGATCAAAAAACTTCAATATTTGGATTTTTTTGGGGAGAAGGTACAAACCTTTACCCATACTACTGTAATTTCTAATGTCTAAAATATGAGATAAATATTTATATGAAATGACCAAGACCACATAACCGTAAAATACACAAAGGCATAATCAGTGAGAAGATCTATCAGTTAAAATATGGTGAAAGCACTTATTCAACATTCTAGATCTATTGTTCCAAAGAGATTTCAAATCAAAGTTTTAAAGAACCCATGTTCAATAATGCTTTACCATATGCTAATTTAGAGTCTTTTAAAGATGATTTCTACATGGCTAATAAGATGCCAGCTAGCCTTACCGAAAATTATCTGATATCTGAGATAATGAGGATGAGGTTAGATTGTTATCTGACAGCAGATAGTTATACTGGTTCTATGCAGTTATACATACATAAATAAATATACAGAATATTTCATTGAGATATTATACATACAAACATTATTTCTTTCTTTCCAACAGTAACATACACATGGGCAGAAAATATGGGTCTCAGTACCTAGACTGGTTGTTATCAGTTATCAGGAATCAGGAAAGCCTCACAGTATCACTTGTGTACATAAACTGCCAGTGACCAATTTAAATAAATGGTAAATACATCAATTTCTAGCCTTCCCTATTAATCATCATCAATCATTTGTATAATTTTGATAACTGGATTTATAGCAAATTTATCCATCCACTAGGGGCTAATTAGCATTAGCAACAAGGAATGCATCTTGCAGAGTAGAGATCCAAAGAACAGAATTTCATACATACACTGAATCAAAATTCTAGAGCCCTTCCTTCCTCCTCTCTTTCTCAATACTCTAGTGCTAATTGCATCTGTTTCAACCAGAAAAAGGAAATGTTGGTTGGTGTAGGCTACACCAAAGATCTCACTGTAGTTTCAGACAATTCAGTATGGGTGGAAATGAAATATATCTTGGGCATTTCCTAATGTATAAGCATATCTTCCTTGATGAATTATAGAAAACTGGGGGCTCTAATTGCTTCTAGAAGGGAGACATAACATGGGAATTGCTGTTCTAAAGGAACTATCAAGAAAATTTTTTACTTTTATGGCTTCAAAATGGCACAGAACTAAGAGGTCCTTCATAGGTTGAAAGTATTAATATCTACTCCAAATCTGAAACTCTGTTATTAAGTACCACTATATAATTATTTGTTAGCTTTGATGAGACAGCAAAAAATCTGACACTAGAATCCACTTAACTTATAAAAAAAAAGTATCACGGGTATAACTAACATGAAAAAATAACAAAAGCAAGTAAATGCAACAACCTTAGCTACCGATACTCCTATAACCTTGTATTTTGTAAAAGTAAACCGAAAAAGAAATAAATTATGCATTACACGCCCACCTCTGCTTACACACATAAAATGCTCCTTAACATGTAACCTCACGCATAATTTATAGCGAAGCCTTAACTGTTTACCTCCGTCTTTCAATCTGAGAAAGTAAAAATGCAGAAAATAAAGGAAATCCACAAACTAAAGGGAAGAAAAGTTATTAAGGGAAGACCTCAAGGTTGAATGAACGTGCTTTTCATTCACACTTTGTTTACGTTTGTCGCTCTTGAAGGAGAAAGAAACAGGTGGGGTTCTGAGGAATTGCAATACACATTTTGGTGTTCATTAAACTTTATCGGCTTTTTGTTGACTCTGTTTGATGTGCTTCTCGATTTAGTAATCATAGGTTCATTTTGATGAACTTGAAATGGTTGATGAGTATATAAGATTACCCCTGTTATGGATGAAGAAATGTGATGTAATTTATCTACTTGTCTCATTCTCTTGTCATGATTTATAATTTCAGCGATAAAATCAATATCATGATTGAGAGTAACGTTTTGAAATACTTCGTGATGGAAACACAAGAAAAATACGATAATAATAGCGGTAATAAATGATGACAGTTCTGCAGACTATACATTATCCCGTCAAAAGTTATATTAATCATTTTCCGTTCTTATTAAGCATATGCACACATATAGGAAAGCATATCTGAATAAACTTCAACAACTGAAACCACCCAAATATTTTCAAGAGATGTCGAAACCACAGCCGAAGAAAATCGAAAAGGAACCACCGTGTTAGTCGAGGTTGCCAAGTCGGCATTTCTTCCTTTTCTTTTCGCCGAGAGTCCGTGTGAGTCTCAATATACTGTGTTGCGCAAAGATTCTTTATATCGAGGAATATCCTTTTAGTCAAGCATCATCTGACGTTCTCTTCTGCATATCAGGTTGATATAAAGATGAACTATAGGATAGAGTGTGGAGAAACTACGAAGATGTTGGGTCTTGTTTGATAAAATGGAAAAAGTTCAGATATGAAAGGCGGCCATGGGAGTGAGAATGTAAACAATACCATGTTGTGATATCTGCCCCACGTTTATTAAAGCTCTCAGAACCGTTCCAATGTTGAGTATCCTCGTTAAATTAGAACGAGTGATTATTTATAGTATATTTAGTGTTCACCACAAACGGAAATGTACTTTAAACTCGAACGAATCTTCATGTGGCGTGAAACAAGAGGCTAGAGTGAATCGCAAATACTAATTTAAAAACAATTCGATACCGCTCCGTACGTGATTAATATTTACGAACTTGCATTCAGTGGGTGGATATCACACAACTATGATATTGTGAAGACATTTAACGTGGTTTGGACTGAGTCTTCATTTCAAGAGAGTTTAGGGTGTTAACGAGCCACCAAAACAAAATTATATTACTTGATTGCGTCTGTCGCACGTGTTACTTTTAACTGTCCTTTGGTAAGATCACACATTTGCCACAGTAAATAGCATTTCACAAGTTTATACAATTTCGTTTACAAGTAGGTGTTGGATATTATTCACTAGAAGCAGATTCAGCATTTTGCAGAGTGGAAATTATCAGCAGGTTGTTCACTACAAGTCTAGCGTGTGTGTGAGACCATAAATACATGGCAATGGGTGAAGTGCTTGTGGTTGCATTGGAGCTCTGTATGTGTTCATCAAGCTGTACGTTTTTCGTCATGGCTCCAAATTAAAGGAGGGCTATAAAGTGTACAGTGGGAAGAGGAATAGGTTTTAAAGAACAGTTTCTGTAGACATTAGCTGTGTGCCCTGAGCCTAAGATTTATAGTATCTGTTGGCAGAATTAAGTACTACAACTGAGATTTTTTGATTGGCTGAGGTTACGTGCATGACTGCGGTATCTGATTTCTCGTCGGTAGGGGTACTGTACATGTGTATGTGCATATAAATGTCTTTTCTGGGTAATAAGTATGAACCTGTTCAAACCTAACTAAATCTAACCTAGTTGAATAGCATCTTCTCGTGTAAAGAGAATGTCACATTGCTTTTTCACCACATTGTCTCCAGGAGAGGGAGCTTTTCTGCCATAGTCGTCACCTTCTTATTTTTGACAAGAATTTTGATACCTGTATGTAGCCATAAATGTTCTTTATATTAAATAAAATGGATGGCTTACTGTTTGGAGACCAGCAGATTAGTGGCACAGTGTACAACTATTGCTTTAGCTTCTATGCTGCGTATTCCTTCACTAATGTTCTGGTAAAAGGTCTTGGCTAGAGGTGATAATGAATTGCTGTGAGTTTGGGCCATTTCATACCATGTGAGAATGTCTTTGAGCATTTAGTGGCCTTACCTGGAGCATTGTGTATTGAGGTCATGCCAGTAACATTCAAGCTTGACTATTTAACATTTGCCATTAAATGTATTGTGGCTGTAAAATTGTAAAGGGTTGTTTTTTATTATATGCAAAGTTTGATGTATTGATTGGTCTAGCAGAAATACCTTGTGCAATATGTAATTTGACCATGCAGCAGAAATGGGAGCTCGTGTAGTGTTCACACATTGTGCAATAACTTGTCACAAACATTGTTAAGAAATTAGAATCCGTCAGACCACTAGGAGAAAGCCATGAATTTAGTTGCCTGCACTACACTTTAGTGTATTTTTGTTTTGATATTGTAACACCTTTACTAATTTAATAACCTTCCAGCACAATGGTGAAGATCTTCAAGCCCGGCCGCGTGGTTATCATGCTTGGTGGCCGTCACACCGGCAAGAAGGGCATCGTGGTTAAGACCAACGAGGAGGGCACCCGTGACCGTCCCTTCGAGCATGCCCTGGTTGTAGGCATTGACCGCTACCCTCGCAGAGTCAAGAAGTCAATGAGCAAGAGCAAGATTGCCCGCAGGTCTACTCTCAAGCCTTTCATCAGGGTAAGGAAAATGATTAAAGTTGCCTGAGTAATCTGTTAGGACATCAGCCGGCATATTGAAGTGAGAAATGAGAAGGAAATTGAATATGAAAGTGACTATTCTTAGTATTAAAGGATGTTCTTTAGAAATATGCAATAATGATGATTTTTTTAAAAATCACATTAAAAGGTGTTCAACTACAATTTTACCAAGTTTCAGCCCAAAATTCATTGAGATAACATAAGGATATCCACCCTCCCTCCTCCCTTCTGATAATGTGTAGATATATCACCTTTAAAAAAAAGAATTACTTGGAATATGTATAACTCTGTATGGTAAGAGGACCTCCTTAGTCAGAGTACATAACTTGAATTAAGGAACAGATGAACGTCAGTGCACATGTTACCGTAGAGATTACCATGTTGCCCCAAACCCTCTAGCAATTATAACCTTTCACTAGCTGGTGAGATCTGTTAAACCAGGGGTGTCAAACATGTGGCCTGCTTCTAATGTTCGGCCTACAGCACATTTATTTGTCTTACAGTCGGTTGTTTTACATAATTAAACCAAGCCTTTGTCTTTAGACGTCACAAACTTTTTTAACAGGTGAAATAACCCAGGGGTGTCAGTCATGTCTGCAGGCCATTTGTCTCTCCTGGGATGATCATAAGTGGCCTGCAGGGTAACAAGAATTATTAGCCTGTGAAAGTATAATCACTATGAAGGAAAAGTTCTACAATTTGTTACAATTAGTATCAGTATTTGAAATAAGACCAGTAAAACAAATGTATATGAGGACATAATCCTAGTTTTAATAGGGTAATCCTGGGAAGCTAGGTATGCACCTCTTTTGACCTTCAAGATGGTAGCTGAAAGGAAAATTGGCCTGCAAAGTGTTTTGAGTTGAACACCCCTACTTTACACATTGGATGTGGTGTAGAAAACTTGGCTGTTAGATGGGAAAGCTTTACTAAGAAAGAAATTAAAACCGAATGTACCAAGATAAATGCTCTTATTCAGAACCACTTGGGACACTATAGATGGTGAGCTGGACAGGAATCTTGCACCTGTCAGCCAGTCACCTCAAGAAGTCATGCACAGCAGCCAGTGGTGATTGGCTGACATGTGCAAGATACTGGTCTGGCTCTCCATCTAAGGTGAGCTAAGTGACTCTTGAATATGAGCAGTTGTCATTATTCAAGACCGGCAGGAATTGCGGTCTTTTTCAGAGGCTCAGGTTCTAAATAACTTGCAAATTTGGACAGTGGTGTTTACCATATTATTGGAAATTTTGTAAGAAGGGTTATTGGATGTGATTTTTTTCCTTCTTAACAATTGGGTGGCTTTTTATCTTTTATTTTGGAAGTCTGTTGTGGATGACCATGGAGGATTTTCTTAATTGTTGACTTAACCCTTGATTTGAAATTAAGTAATGATTTTCTGGTTAAAAAAATATTTAAAATCTAAGACCAGATCAAGATATTTTTCAAAATCTGATTCATTTAAATTACCCAAAAGCAGTAGATATCCACCATAATGGCCCTATTATGTGTGTTTTTTTCTTGGGGTTGGGTGAGGGAGTTAGAGCAGTTGGTGTATGTGTATTTTACTATACATGTTACAAACATTTTCCAGACACTACTTCAGCATAGATGAATGGCAAAATTACCATCTGTTGTTGACATAAATAGTCTACTAATATGAATCTGATAACTGAAGCTGTTGGAAAGGTAGAACTGATGTAGGTTCTCATAATAGGAGTTTTATTTATTTTTATTTTTTCAGATCGTCAACCTGAAGCACATGATGCCCACCCGTTACACCACCACAGATATTGTCTTTAACAAGGATAAGGTGAACAAGGAGGTACTCAAGGATCCTGGCCGAAGGCAGAAGCTGCGCCAGGTTGTCAAGGCTCAGCTTGAAGAAAGGTAAGCCTACATCCTAATTGGTTAAGGGCGTATATTAAACATTTAATGAAGTTTATTTAGTGAAGATAGTAATGTTACTGATACTTGTTTCATTATTTTATTGAATCTGGGTGCTTTGCTCATGCTCATGGATCAAGATCCATGCAGTAGGTTTACTCGAATGGTTATTTTCCTGGGAGTGTGACTTGTAGACGGGGTGCACATGAATACTTGTGAGATGTCAATACTCCATGCCTCCCCTTTGCAGTGTTGTTATCTCTGCATAAGCAGCCCCCCCCCCCCCCCCTCATTTTCCAATGTCTATATTTGTCATTTGATATGCTGTATCCAGATGGTATTACACTCTTCCTCATACAAACCACATCATCTCTTGGTTGCCTATAACTCGGTTCAATAACTAAGTACTTTTTAAATCAATTTTCTGCAATGCAACATTTGCTGCCAGTAAAGGCAGGTAGTAATAAGATCCAGAGCATGGAAATGTTCTACCTGGAGCCATTCATGGCTTATGGATGGTACATTCCATACTTGTTTACTGAAAGGAAAAAAGCAAGAGCCCCTTTCTAAATGCCCACTTAGTCTAATCACCCTTCAAGACCTTTGTTGCATTCGTGGTGCGTCATTCCCTTCAGTTGAAATTCTCATGACAAGTTTCATGTCCCATCAACCCTCAGCCAACTTTTTACATGGCATGTTTGTGTCACCTGCCCCTAGAGCTAATTTTTTTCATGTGATCATCATGACGCCCAGATTGTAGAGGTTGAAATGAACCTAATGATCGTTTAGATATAGAATGTTCCTATACATTTTAAATTTTCTCCTACCAGCATAGAAAGTTACAGTACGAGGCTTGGATTATACAGTAATGCTTTCTTGGTATTTTTACAAATCTAATTGTCCCCATTCCTCTTTTCAGGTACAAGACTGGCAGGAATCGCTGGCTTTTCCAGAAGCTGAGGTTCTAAATAAATTTGCGAATTTTGACAGTTGTGTTATTTACCATGTTATTGGCAATATTGTAAGAAGGGTTATTGGATGTGAATTGAAATGATCATTTCTCCTGCCATTTTCTTTATTTATGAAGTTGTGTATAATAGAAGTTGATAATGAATACAAAATATGCAAAATTCATAATGTGAAGGACAAGCTGAATATGTTCTGTTTAATGGTTAGGAATGTTGTTTGTCTTTCATCCTGACAATATATTTGTTGTAATACTACTGCAAAGCCTGGCAATTCACACTTCAATGAATAATTGTTAATAGGGCTTCCCCCCCCCCCCCCCCCCCCAATACAATATATCATTTCTGTTTTTGTAACCTTGCCATATCAGTACCCCCCAATCACTCGCCTGCTATTACTGTGAGAGGGCTTAGAAGATGCAGACTGAGGCCCTATGCCAGTGATCATTTCCCCCCCCCCCCCCCCCTCTCTCTCTCACTCTTATATTTGTTGTGGGCTTAGGAGAGATACCCAATGTAGGGGGTCACTTGAACTATGGACCTCATCCTCGCCTCAACTCGCCTTTCCTTTTACTTCTCATCTCCTGTCCACTTCCTAACTTGTCGAAAGGCACCTTGGTTATTCCTTTGGATAATTGCGTAGCCCTTACTCCTTATGGGGACCCATCTTATTCAGGCTCCCATTTGCCAATAATGAAGATACTTTACCCATAATAGGGCATTAATTAAGTTTTGAGTTAAGGGGAAAATATGTATATAGTGGAAGAAAAAGTAGAAAAAATAGTTTTAAAAACAGGAAAGAAAAAAAAAAAAATAAATTGATGACAACCTAGGTGCAAGGGCGTGGCCATCGCAGCCTGAACGAGAAGCCAAGCAAGGGTCATAACTGCAAAGTCACGTGACCTTTAGTGACTTGAAAGGTCGGAAGGAAAGCGGTTTCCAACATTTTTTAAATCCCTTTAATATCTTCTTGAATTTACATCGGCTTTCCAAATTCATCCTAATTCTAATCATGACTTACTTAAAACAATCACTGTAATGGTAGCCAGTATTTTTTTCATAGCAAGAAAATTTCCCACATTACTGTCATGTTGCAAACTCCTGATCCGTTGGGAAAACATGCAGCAAATACCTATTTATGATTACCTTTTCAAACAACACTTTGACGGCTAAACTCCTTTTCTTTCACTATTTGCACTCCCAAAATCTACTTTGTTGTCGTCGTGGGAAGGCTTAAGTGACGGGGACTGAGAACTATATTTAGAGAATTACCCCTACCTTGGGATTCGGCCCTTGCCTCAACTAATTTTGCTTGGTCCTTTCTTCTCTTCTTTCCTCTTTTGTATCTTCTTTATTTCCTTGTTCTATCCCATTCCTAAGGTGTGAGTCGTGCTGAAAGGGTGAAAGGCTGGCTTTGTGTCAGTCATGAACGGCCTCCAGGAGCCATTGGCACGGTATTCCCTTGGTTAATTACTTACCCCTTACCTCTTATGGAGACCCGAAGGGGTAGAACGTTTCTTTTCCCCAGTTTATTCAGGCTCACCATAGCCAATAATGAAGATTCTTTACCCTTAATAGGGCATTAAGGCTTGCCCTTCATCAAAATGGCCTATCTGAATTTCATTTTGATGGTTTTCCGACCGCTGCCCCTCCTTTGACCACGGCTCCGACCACTGAAGCTAATACGCTCTCTTCGACGCTTACGAACAACTCTAACCATTCTGAAACATCCACCCAGGTTATTACTCAACCCCTAGAAAACACCTATTCCTCATCCCCAACATTCTCTTCATCCCCTGCTGCACAATCCTCTTCAATGTCAACTTCCTCTTCCCTTATTACTACTCTTCATCCTTATTGTCTCCCCCCCCCCCCCCCGCAGAAGTACTCCACTCCACACCACCCCATCTACCTCTCGCCCTCGTCCTTCTACTACCTCTACCTCTGCAAACCTGAATACATCATTTGGCCCATCCAAGTGGGATCGATTCTATGTGATTCCCCTCACAGCCCCCTATTCTGAAAATACCCTTCTCTTTCAGTAGTGCCTCCAGAAACAAGTAGGCAAGGTTACCTTTCGCAGTCGTTCTGATCGTTCACGCCTTGTTACGGTTACATCTAAAGCCCAAGCTCGTGCACTATCTACCCTGACTGACCTTACTGGCAAACCCATTTCTGCCGAACTTCACCCAACTCTTAATACCTGTATTGGAGCTGTTATCTATTTCCCCAAATGCTTGTCACATGTATAACAAGGACTGGTCAGACTGAAAATGACCTACTTTCCTGCCATGGAAAATATGATGCAATGGCAGTACAGTGTTACACTTTTCCTCCTAGAGGCTAACGTAAATCCTACGCCAATATTGCCAAGATTAGCTTTCATAGACAAGACCTCCCTCATGAGGTTTATATTGGTGGATTGTCTTATCATGTCCGACAATATCAACCCCTTCCTTGTCAATGTAAAAAAAAGTTGGCGTTTTGGCCACCCAGCCAAACATAGTCGCTCCACAGCCCGCTGCCCTCTATGTGCCCAACTTGGTCATGACCGTTCAAATTGCCCAGTTCAGTTACGTACATCTGACAATTTTGGAGACTCCCATAATGTGTTTTATAGGAGCTGCCCTGCCTATAAGTTTTAATGTGAGGTAGCAGTCCTCAGACTTAAACTAGGCCTCACTATACGTGATGCCAGACAGGAAGCACGCCGACGAGGTCTTTCTCTCATAACTTACTCCAAAATGGTCCTACGCTGCTCCCCCACCATCTACACAAGATATTTATGCATCTCCCCAGGTATTTTTCCCTAAACCCAAACCCTACGTCCTATGTCTATTCACCCTACACCCTCTCAGCATACCCCATCCTCTCTATCACTTCCACTTGAATACTCTCATGAGTCCCCTTTATCACAACAGTGTCCTTCTCCAGACCCCTCCTCTCCAGACATTTTTCCTGATGCTTCACCACCTTCCCCAGTCTCCCTCTCTCAACCCCTGGAGTCTTCTCCTTATACTTCTTCAACAACCTGCCTCTCTTCTCTCTCTCCTCGATCCTACCCACCATTGCGGTGTCCGCTTAGCCCTAAGAGCTTTCCGATCCTCTCCAGTTGAGAGCCTATACGTTGAATCAGGACTACCATCCCTCTCGAGACGACGCGCTCTTCTGTCCCTAAGAAACTATGCTCGCTTCCACCAATTTTCACTCTCCAAACTAACTGTCCTTCAACCTCTTCTTCGCATCTTATCTTCCTCTCCACGACTACCTGTCCCTTTCCCTGTTCGTATGGACGCTCTTCTCTCCCATTCATCCTTTCCTCATCTCCGAATTCTTCCTCTTTCTACCCAAACTTTCCCTCCCTGGCTAGTACCAGTCTCTTGCAATTGCTCCTCTATTTTCCCTGATCTACCAAAGTCAAACATTCCACCACCTATCCTTCTCACACATTTCCTTGCTCATATATTTATATGACTCCTCTAGCACTCATATCTATACTGACGGGTCTAAATCCAACTCAGGTGCTGGTTTTGCCGTAGTCTTTCCCTCTCAGACATACAGCTTTCCTCTTCCACCTGAATCAAGCGTCCTTACAACAGAACTATATGCTATCCTCTTTGCTCTACAACGCATATCTTCCATCTCTTCCTTATCCTTCACCATCTTCACTGACTCACGTAACTCAATATCAATCATACAATCCATACACCCTACCAATCCTATAGCCCATAAAATACACGACCAGCTATTCTATCTGTCTACACGACAGAAAACAGTGAATTTTTGTTGGATACCCAGCCATGGGATTCCCGGCAACGAAAAAGCAGATAACAGCACGATCTGCTACCCTGCCCACAAGTCGCCAACCCCGTTTTTCACACATTCCAGCCACAGACTACTACCCTCACTTCAAAACTTTTCTTTACAACCGATGGCAATCCTTCTGGTCAGGTCTGTGCACCAATCTCCATACCATCAAAACAAACGTTGGGAAACTGCCCTTGCCCGCCTACGAATAAGCCACACCAGAATCACTCACTCATACCTTATGCCACATCCCTCTAACCTACCTCTATGCCCTACATTCAATGTCCTTTTCTCTGTCCCACATATTCTAATATCCTGTCCTCGCTTTACCGAAGCCCGTATCCTTACTTTTCCTCACATATCACATCTTCCCAGACCCCCCAACCTGTCAGACATCCTTACAAAATCCCCCACCTTTTTTATTGATAATTTATTCTCCTTCCTCAGACGCATAAATATCCTTCATTTGATCTAATCACCCATCGTCCTTAACCCTTCCCCTTCTCATCAATACCTATCCTACTCCCATCTACCATCTCCTATTCCTTTAAATACAATAAATGACCGTCGAAACTTAACATTTTAATTGTAATAAAGAATTTAAAAACCCTCCCAACACAATACAATACCATAGAGCTACATGACCTTTGATGTCTAGCACATTTATTTTCTTGTCATTATTACTTACTTACAAATCTATAATGCCTTCAGCGCTCGATCCTGTATGCATCGTGCATGAAATGGGAGAGGAGTGTTTTCTTCTGAAATATTTCTCTCTCTCTCAATCACTTTCTCGCTCGCTCTTACATTCTTTCCCTCTCTCTCTATCACTCTTTCTCGCTCGCACTTACATTCTCTCTCTTTCTCTCTCGCTCTCTCTTTCCACTTTCAATTCCATAAACATGACTGCACAACCCCCTTTGTCTCTCTCTCATTCACTCAATCTCTGCATATCAAGAGGTTATGCACGGAAACAGGTTCGAGGAACCAATATCTGGATTAACCTACCACAAAATATTAGAAACATCAATCTAATTACTTTATAAAAAGGAAATTGAAGGAGCATCTTTTGAACTGTCAATGACATCAAATAATTAAATGCGAATCCAAACCATGTAGCTCTATTTCTAATGATATGGCCAATTTATTCGTTCAGTTATTTTGTATTACTGTACAATGCCACTACTTATGAACAAAGTAAAACTATTGCAAATAATGTAATTAAGTGTTTTGATTTTGACTCTCTCTTTCTCTCTCTCTCTCTCTCTCTCTCTCTCTCTCTCTCTCTCTCTCTCTCTCTCTCTCTCTCTCTCTCTCTCTCTCTCTCTCTCTCTCTCTCAATGTATAATTATGCATGTGGGTGTGGGTTTGTGCGCGCGCGTGTGTGTGTGTGTGTGTATAATGTGTGTGTAATGTGTGTGTATAATGTGTGTAATGTGTGTGTGTGTGTGTGTGTGTGTGTGTGTGTGTGTGTGTGTGTGTGTGTGTGTGTGTGTGTGTGTGTGTGTGTGTGTGTGTGTGTGTGTGTGTACCTCTGTCTTTCTCTCAGGCGAGTGACAAATCTTGCTGGAAAGTCTTATTCACAGAGCCAGTAGCAATGTGCTGTCACTGATCAGCGTAAACGCGGGCGAAGGGAGAAACGCTGCTTGGGACGCTGTAACTGTTCTTCACTTGCTCCAAAGAAAAACACCATTGAAAAGCATGGCGTACCTATATAACTACGTGAAAATGGCTTCTAGGCAAACGTATCGAGAGGCAGCTCAGAGCACGGGAAGTGTCCGGAAAATGGTCGCACTTCGTAAATGTATAGTCATGTGCAGCTTGATTTTTGTTTGTTGCGCATTCATCTCCGTTACTGACACGGCCGGTATGTTTCGTTAAATGTAAAAACATGCGGAAGAGTACGATTTGATGCTCAATAGATATCAGCGATCCCTCATTTGCAATGAATTTCACATTCCTTCCTTCGATAAGCATATTAAAAAGCGTGTAAAAAAAAGTAAAAATCAGTACCAGTGTTCTTTTTCTGCCAACAGAAGAGAAGAGAAAATGTTCAGGAAAAATAAATGGGTCCATTCCTTTGGAACAACAAACATAAAAATAAATTCTTAAGCGGGAATGAACGTGAAACAGAGAGGGAGAAGAAGAATAGACAAGGAGTAAGGTAAGAAAGACGGGACATAGAGACAGACAAAGAACGACTGAATGGGGTGGAAACGTGA